>NC_139513.1:99365919-99545919 GCF_947247035.1 Vipera ursinii | reverse complement strand
TCCCCTCATCCAAATAATTGATGAAGATGATCTCCATAAACAATTTTAGATTTGCATAGGGATTTCAATGTCAAGTTAGGGCTGATGCTTGGCAACATCTGTCTTTTGTTGTTGTTTTGTTAATTAAGAGATTTGTTGGCTGGGCATTCTCCCCTCCCCCTTGCATTTAATACTTCACAGCTGAAGTAAACATGTTGTCATTAGAAGAGACCTTTCATAAGACTATCAAGTCTAGGCCCTAAATTGCACTGTTCATCTTCACTTACATTTACTTCCTTGAGCTGAGGAGCAGTGGAGATTTGGATGAAATATCAAGATAAAATTTGGCAAGACTGTGAACTGAGCTTTTACAATACCACATGTTGGTGCAGTACAGCTTTATTTTGGGTACTGGGAAATAAAAAAGGGTCCATGGGCAGATAGATCCTAAGCTACAAGAGACAGATGGCAACTGGCGTGCTCCCTGCTGATGTTCCATCTTTCACACTAGAAAGCAATTTAGAATAAAATAATAAATGATAAGAAAATTAAAAATTAAAATCTCTATTTCAACAGGAAAATTGTCTGCTGTGAGAATATAGATTGCAGTGACTGAGCATTTGCCATGAATGAAGCTACAGAAATAATTGGCAGCTTGATAGCTATGTTCCTGCTCAGCTTGTGTCCATCATGATTTTTACCCCAAAAGTGAAAGATACATTTCTTTTTACTCTGGTAGCTATTCTTTTGGCCCTTGCCAATTTAGTCATGCCCAAACATAGCCAGATTTCTTACCTTGTTTAAAGGATGACATCTATTCTATATACTGTAGTTAACCATACCATGGTGTTAAGCTGTGTGCATGAGTCATAATGGGTTAAATTTATACATGACTTGTGCATCATGATAAGAATAATTAATGACTGACTTTTAAGGGCCAGGATTATTATTATTATTATTATTATTATTATTATTATTATTATTATTATTATTATTATTATTATTATTATTATTATTATTATTATTCAGAGCTGTGCTTTTTACACCACAGCCCACTCTCAGAAGAGACAGTTAACATTAGTTGCTTATGCAGGAGAGAAGACAGCTTATAGATTTCTTGCAAGATAAATTTTGATATGTATATGACCTTTCCAGAGACAGCTTGCTCACTCACTCACTCTGTTCTCTTGATGGTTGTCATCTTTGGTTGCTCCCTTCTACTCTCTTTAGTGCTATGCTAACATTCTTTTAAAAAGGGACGCAGTTACTCGTCCCAGCTTCTGCCAACCTAGCAGTTCGAAAGCACATAAAAATGCAAGTAGAAAAATAGGGACCACTACGGTGGGAAGATAACAGCGTTCCGTGCGCCTTTGGTGTCTAGTCATGCCGGCCACATGACCACGGAGATGTCCTCGGACAAGCGCTGGCTCTTCGGCTTTGAAACGGAGATGAGCACCGGCCCCTAGAGTTGGAAATGACTAGCACGCATGTGCGGGGGAACCTTTACCTTTACCTTTAACATTCTTTTACCCTATCCTTTTTGGTCAGCTTAACAGGGAACGATCTGTGTTTACTTCTTATTTCTTTTCTCCCTCCCTCCCTCCCTCTCTTTCTCTCTCTCTTTTGAAGAGAAGAGAAACTTGACAAAATTCTCTTTGGTGGGATACGGGATTTGTCATGCACTTCTATGAAGTAGCTATGATCTTCTAGTAGTCTATAGCTCTGCATTTCTCAAGCTTCAATTAATTTGCTAGAGAAGATATGGAAAGGGAACTCCTTCAATGGGAGTTGAAGGAGTTTATTGAATTAGAAATTACCTTGCCACAAAGGAGGCTGAAATACAATCCCCCTGAGCATGTGACAGAAAATTGGAAACCTTTTTTTTTCCCCAGGAAAGGCAACTGATTAGAAATAGGAGAGAAAAAATCCATTGCAGTTCAGCTGCTGGCATTTTTGGATACATTTGCTTAGCTTTCAAGCCTTCTTTTATTAATCACAGATTAAACTTTCATCCTATTTTAGATAGTGAAATCCATGTTGTCTTTGCTATAATTAGCATTGCCAGTTGCCTCTGAAGTTTGAGAAAAAAATAGATATTTGAGAGAAATATGTACTGTTCCACATAGATGAAACTATTTTAGAGAACATTAAGATTCTACGAGTGAATAATATTAAGGACAAATCTTATAGTTATTCATTGGGCTTGTCCAAATGTATTTGTTACCACATTGCTTCTGACAAATTAGGTGAAACAGCTATGGACATTTCAGAGAACAATAGAAGAGGATATATGTAGCTGAGGGCTGAATTGTGGAATCTTTGTGTCTCTGAGCTTCATTTACTTGCAGATGTTTCATTACATGATTAGATCATCATTGCTAGTTAGTGTAGGGTTTGCTCCCTTAGATTGACCTGCCAGTGTTGGTGGGAGTGTGGCTTTCTCGTTGGTAGTGCTTTTATTAGGGTATAGTTTTCTGATTGTTTGTCTAGTGTTATTCCCTGCTTATCTTTCAGAGAATATTCCCTCCTCTGTATTTGAAATGAATCTTACAGTTGGTTTTGGTCATCATGCCATGCAGAGGTTAGATGTTTTATCCTTAGTGTTTCTATAACTGAATCTAATACCATAATAACCCATAATAATAACAACCCTTCCTGGGTGGTTTATGCAGCCCGGGAGGGGACACGAGGCTGGTTCCAGGCGGTTATATCTGCCTCTTTGAGTGAGGGTAGTTTTCCCGCCGCCTTGAAAGAGGCGGTGGTAAGACCTCTCCTCAAGAAGCCTGCCTTGGACCCGGCTGTGTTGAATAACTTTCGTCCGGTCTCCAACCTTCGCTTTCTTGCGAAGGTTGTTGAGAGTGTGGTGGCGCATCAGCTCCCTCTGGTCCTGGATGAAGCGGATTATCTAGACCCGTACCAATCGGGCTTCAGGCCCGGGTACAGCACGGAGACGGCATTGGTCGCGCTGGTGAATGATCTCTGGAGGGCTCGGGACAAGGGATATTCCTCTGTCCTAGTCCTATTAGACCTCTCAGCGGCTTTCGATACCATCGACCATGGTATCCTGCTGCGGCGTCTCAGGGGATTGGGAGTGGGAGGCACGGTTCTTCAGTGGTTCTCCTCCTATCTCCTGGGACGCTTGCAGTCGGTGTTGGCAGGGGGGCAGAGGTCGACCGCGAGGCCTCTCGTTTGTGGAGTCCCTCAGGGGTCGGTCCTCTCGCCTCTCCTGTTCAACATCTACATGAAACCGCTGGGTGAGATCATTCGTGGTTTTGGAGTTGGGTATCATCAGTATGCTGATGATACCCAATTTTTCATTTCGACCCCAAACCACCCCAGTGATGCCCTCGACGTGATGTCCCGGTGCCTGGAGGCGGTCCGGGTCTGGATGGGGAGGTACAGGCTTCGACTCAACCCTGACAAGACTGAGTGGCTGTGCGTACCGGCATCTCGGGATATTCAGGATATCCCACCCCTCACTATGGGGGGTGAGTCATTACCTCCTGTAGATAGGGCTCGCAACTTGGGAGTCCTCCTAGATTCACAGCTCTCCTTAGAAGACCATATTGTAGCTGTGACTAGGGGGGTCTTCGCCCAGGTTCGCCTGGTGCGCCAGTTGCGGCCCTATCTAGACCGGGATGCCTTACGTACGGTCACTCATGCGCTCGTGACCTCTCGTCTTGATTACTGCAACGCTCTCTACATGGGGCTACCCTTTTTTTTTTTTTTTTTTTTTATTGAAAAGTTTTACAATACAATTTTCCATTAAAAACCCCCATCCCCCTCCACCCTCCCCTCCCTACCTCCCCCCTACCTCTTCCCTCCCCCCTTCCCTCCCCCCTTCCCCCCTCCCTCTTCCCTCCCCTCCCTCCCCCCCACCCCCCTCCCCCCCCCGGACTTCCCAGAGCTAAATACAAGGTATATATATATAAAAGCAATCATAAGCAACCATATACTAACAACCATAAATTCTAAAAACCATCACTCTCTAACTTATATAAGAACAAACAAAACTTAACATTATTAAATATATATAAAAAAAAATAGGAAAAGAAAAGAAAAAACACGAAAGAAGACTTATTCGAATGCTAGATAAAACTTCTTAACCCTATACTTATTCTGGATAAACTCAATCCACTTTCTCCATTCCATAATATAACGTTCTTGCGAGTGATCTTTCAAATAAGCCGATATCTTCGCCATCTCTGCCAGGTCGGAAACCTTTAAAGTCCATTCTTCTATAGTCGGCAGCTCCTCTTTCTTCCAATATTGTCCTATCAAAAGTCTTGCTGCCGTGACTAAATTCAGCATCAACTTGGAGTCCACCACTGTAGCATCAACAATTATTCCCAACAAAAAAAATTGCGGACAAAACTTTATCCTCCTTTTAAAGATCTTCTGTATATTCCACCAAATTTTAATCCAAAAGGCCTTAACCTTTTTACATGTCCACCATATGTGAAAATATGTTGCATCTTCAACCCCGCACCTCCAACACTTAGGCTGATAATTCGGATACATACTTGCAAGCTTTTTAGGATCTAAATGCCATCTATAAAACATCTTATAAAAATTCTCTCTTAAATTTTGAGCTTGAGTAAATTTCACATTCCTCACCCAGATCTTCTCCCACATGTCCATTGTAATAACTTCCTGGATATTTTGGGCCCATTTTATCATACAGTCCTTAACAAGCTCTGTTTCTGAATCAATCTCTATCAATGCAAGATATATCCGTTTAATATGTGCAGGTCCCTGATTTCTAATTTGCTTTATCAGATTTTCATCAATCGTTGCAAATCCAATTTTCTGGTCTTCTTTCCACCTGGCCCGTAACTGAGTATATTGAAACCATGTTTGAACAACCTTCTCTTCTCGCAAGAAGCTATATGATTTCAAGCACCAAACATTCCTTTCCAAACTTAAAATTTCCTTGTAGGTAGTCTCATCGTGTTTGAAACCAGCATGTATATTTTCTATTGCGTGTTTTGGAATTGCCCACAATGGTATCTTACAACTTAGCTTATGTCTATACTTCTTCCAAACTCTCAGCAATGCCTGTCTTAAAATATGCGTCCTAAACACAGTACCTACCTTCTTATCATACAACAAATATGCATGCCAGCCAAACAACAAATCATGGCCCTCAAGATTTAATAACCTCGATTGCGTCAAATTGATCCAATCACTTATTCCTACTAATGCAGCAGCTTCATAATATAATTTAAAATTAGGCAATTTAAGGCCACCTCTCTCACGAATATCCTGCATAATCTTAAGTTTAACTCGTGGCTTTTTCCCTGCCCACACAAATTTATTGATACCACGCTGCCATTCCTCCAAATTAGAGTCTTTCTTAAGAATCGGTATCATTTGGAATAAAAATAAAAATTTGGGCAGGACATTCATTTTCACTGCTGCAATCCGTCCCAACAAAGTCAATTGTAATTTTTGCCAACTCTCCAATTCTTTTTGAATTTTCCCCCACAATTTTTCATAATTATTTTTATATAGCTTTGTATTCGAGGGCGACAAAATTACCCCCAAATATTTAACCCTTTTAACAATCTCAAATCCAGTTAATCCTTCCAAGAAGGCCTTCTGTGAAACTGTCATGTTTCTAGCCAAAATTTTAGTTTTCTGTATGTTTACTTTAAATCCAGAAACCTTCCCATATTGTGTTATTATCTCTATCAGGTCCACAACAGAGTTCTCTGGCTGGGTCACTGTAACAACCAGATCATCTGCAAATGCTCTCAATCTATAGTCCTGATCTCCAACTTGTATCCCCTTAATTTTTTCCGAATTCCGAATCTTGTTCAATAATATCTCTAAAGTTAATACAAATAACAAGGGCGATAACGGACATCCTTGCCTTGTACCCTTCTCTATATTACATACTGCCGTCAGACTATTGTTAACTATGATTCGGGCAGTTTGCTTTTGATATAATGCCCTAATCGGCTGTAAGAAATTTTCCCCAAAATCCATTTTATCTAACATTCTCAACAGAAATTGCCAATTCAATTGATCAAAAGCCTTTTCAGCATCTAAAAAGATTAGCGCTGCAGAGATCTGGTTGTGCCTTTCCAAATACTCTAACACATCAACTATATGTCTAACATTATTTTTCATTTGCCTACCACTAATAAACCCCGTTTGATCCCCATGAATCACCTGTTGCAGAACCCTCATCAGTCTATTAGCCAAAACCTTAGCAAATATCTTATAATCTGTATTTAAAAGCGAGATCGGTCTGTAATTTTTAACTTGAGTAGCATCCTGATCTTCCTTCGGAATCAATGAGATAAAAGCTGTTCTCCAAGACGGTGGCACCTTTCCCCCCCTCTGGATTGTCTGGAACAGTTCCTTTAACGGTTTTATCATCTCAAATTGTAAATTTTTATAAAAAGCCGCAGACAAGCCATCTGTACCGGGCGCCTTATCAACCTTCAAATCCTTAATTGCTGTAAGGATTTCTTCTTCTGTGATCAGTTGGTTAATCCCCTCTCTTTGTGCTTGCGTAAGGACCGGAATATTAGCATTCTCCAAATATTTATCAATGTCTTTTACCTCAATTTCCTCTTTGGTATATAATTTCGAATAAAAATCCACAAAAGCATCCTTAATAAGATTCTGTTGAAACACGACCCTTCCTTTATATTCAATCTTGTCTATATTAGAGGCCCTTTGTTTCTTCCTCAGTCTATAGGCTAACCATCTGCCTGGTTTATTAGCGTTGCAAAAAGTATTATGCCTAGCAAACCGCAGATTGGTTGCCACTTGGTCTGCCATTAATTTATCAAATTGTCCTCTTAACAGCCTAATAGCCTCTTTAATCTTCACGTCCCCTGGATTCAAAATCAAAGCCCTTTCTTTTTCCTTTATTTCATTCTCCAGTTCTTTCCTTCTGGTTTCCACTACACGTCTACGTCTATTATTCATATATATCAACACACCTCTCATATAGGCCTTACTAGCATCCCAAACCATATCCATAGAGGTACCCTTATTCATATTAATCTCAAAAAAATCCTTCATCCGCTGTTTACATTCTTCCACATTTCTCTGGTCTCTAAACAAGTTCTCATTTACGCGCCACGAGCGCCTGTCTCTTTTCTCCTTATCAATCTCCAACCAAACTGGACTGTGGTCTGAAATAGTTCTTGCACATATCTTCACTTTTTTAGTTCTCAAAAAGAAATCATTAGTCAACAAAATAAAATCAATCCTTGAGAAAGATTGGTGTCTGTCAGAGTAAAAAGTATAATCCTTCTCCTGCAGGTGCCTCTCCCGCCAGATATCTCGCAATTCGAGATCATCCTTCAATTCAAAAAAAGTTTTAGGCAGTCTGGCGTGGCTTGGAATACGCTTAAAAGCTCCAGCTTTATCCAAGTGTACATCCAGAACACCATTCCAATCTCCCATAATAATAAAAGATTTATAATCCAACTGGGTAAGCTTTGTATGAAGTAAGCTAAAAAAATCAGCTTGTTGTTGGTTAGGTGCATATAGTCCAACTAGAAGCATCTTTTTACCTTCTAAGAGCAGCTCAATCATAACATATCTTCCATGCTTATCTGCTTCAATTAAGTCTGCTGTTAAGGCACTTTTAACATAAACAACTACTCCATTTTTCTTGTTCTCTGCAGAGGCAACAAAATGCGTACCCAGTCTCGAGTTCAGTAAATACTTTTGATCCAAAACTCTAATATGCGTTTCTTGCAAGCATATAACATCTATCTTAAATTGCTTTAAATATTGAAAAACTTTCTTCCTCTTCTGCGGTGAATTTAGTCCATTAACATTCCAAGTTAAAAATTTAGTTGCCATGCATATCATCCAGAAGCCCTTGGACCACAGCCTTGATAGGACTAACTTCTTTAGGCCGTGACAGCTTGACTGTATGTACGTTGCGAAGAAACTGAAGACTTTTGCTGATCTTGTTCTATTATTTTCTTTGCTCGTTTTAGAGCAGCACGCGTCACTCTTTGCTCTCTAGGATCATCCAAAGAAGTTGTAACTTGATCTCCTCCCACGCCACTTTCCTCTGTTTCCTCCTCTTGTTGTTCTTCTTCTCCAGATCCTTTTCCAGCTTCCAGGAGCGTTAATGGGGTTGCTTTTAGGACATTATTGTAGAAATCACGCGCTTGCTTCACAGTAATCAACCGGTACCTTTTACCTTCATGCATCACCATCAGCCCCTGAGGAATCTCCCATCTGAACCTTATATCTCTTTGCTTGAGCTCATGCACGAGGAATGTATAATCCTTCCTTCCCCTTAAAATCCTTGGAGGAATTTCTTTTAAAACCAAAACTTCTTGTTCAGCAATCACCACTTTAACATCATAGGCAGCTTGTATAATTTGATCTCTGATCTCTCTTTTTGCAAAATAAACCACCACATCTCTAGGCAACTTCCTCTGTCTGGCAATCCATGAATTCACCCGAAACACTTTATCCATAGCTGCTCTTATTTCAGATGCTGGCAGGTTTAATACTTCTTCAAAAGCCTCAGAGATCAGCTGCTTCAAATCTTCTTTAGTATCCTCTTTTAAGCCTCTGATTCTGACAGCAAACTGCATCTGGTAAAATTGGGCTAAGCTTAAGTCCTTCTCCAGTTTGTCTCTTACATTTTCATTCTCTCTTACTTTAACTTCTAATATAGCATTCCTTTGAGCCAAATCATCCATCTTTTCATCTAATTCTTCCACACATTCCGCCACTTTATGCACTGAAGACAAAATGTCTACCTTCATCACGCTGAGCTTCTGTTCCATCCTCTCTTCCATTCTCTCCTCCAGTTTCTCCAATTTCTCCTCCATCTGCGCAAATTTGTCAGCCATTGATTGATTAATTGAGTCCAAAAGTTTATCCACAGCATCTCGAAACTCCTTCGCTGTCAGCGCTTCAGAAGGGTGCAACGCCTGTAAAGATGATTGTTGCACTGGCGAGGATCCACCACTCCGAAGAGTTTTAGGGGGAGGTTTCGCCGCCATCTTTTAATCCTCAAATATGACGCACTTTCACTTAGAGTTTAAAAAGTTCAAGTAGTTAGAGAGTATAATAAAATAAGCCTCTTCACCTTTATCTCTTGTATCGCTCTGCCTGCTCCTTTAAATCATAGTCCTTTCTTCAGGCAGGGATGGTTCGCAGACGCCTGGCTCTGCTCCAAAAAGTTCAGAGCAGACACGCCGGCCAGCTGGGAGCAACCCAGGCTTCGGGGGAGTTCAATCCTTCAGCCGCCCAAGCTCCGAGCTCAGGCGGCCTCGGAGAACTCAACCCCTACCTGGGGCCTCACCCCCTCCTCTTCTCCCGAGGAGGGGGCTTCAATTTCGCCCGAACAGCTGTTCGGCGCTGTTACGGGCGAAAAAACAAACAGCTGAGCCGCGGGCAGCCCGGGAAGGCTGTCTTCGGCGCCGCGACGCCACCGGAAGCCTACATGGGGCTACCCTTGAAGACCACTCGGAGGCTCCAACTGGTACAGAATGCAGCCATGAGAGTTGTATTGGGAGTTTCCCGATACTCCCATGTCACACCTTTGCTCCGCGAGCTGCATTGGCTACCAGTTGTCTTCCGGGTGAGGTTCAAGGTGTTGGTAATGACCTACAAAGCCCTTCATGGCATGGGTCCGGAATACCTTGGGGAGCACCTGCAGCCGGCGTCAACTTCCCTCCGCCCAGTACGCTCCCACAGAGAGGGCCTCCTCAGGGTGCCACTGGTCAAAGAATGCCGACTGGTGGCCCCCAGGGGGAGGGCGTTCTCTGTGGGTGCACCGGATTTATGGAACCATCTTCCGGTCGAGCTCTGGATGGCGCCCGATCTCCGCTCCTTCCGGCGCGATCTTAAAACCCATCTCTTTAAACAAGCTGGCCTGGCCTGATGGGACGGGGTGGGATTTTATAAATGAACTTCAATTTTAATTTGTATTAATTTATGGGCATTGTTTAATCACGTTTTAATAATTTTTAATTTTTGTATCTAGTTTTTATGTATTGCCCTGTTCACCGCCCTGAGTCCTCCGGGAGAAGGGCGGTATATATATAAATTAAATTAATAAATAAATAATAATAAATAAATAAGAAACTTACTGATCATGCCTGGACCATCTACTTTTATATAAGTCTTTCCCAAATTAGGTTTTCTCCAAATGGGCAGATTTTCAACTCCCAGAATTCTAAACAAGAACCCCAGCTTAACACCTTGGAGAGTTACTTCAGTTTATCTTTCTCTTCCTTATAGAATTCACCAGTGGTTTGCCCAGCCTAACATTTGGCATCTAGAGAAATACCATGTTAGATTCTGGAGCACAAATTTATAGCTTTCATGCACACAATATTGTAGCATTGATTACTAGTAGATAGGTTAACTTTTTACCTTTTTAAAATGCACTTCTTTTGGTTCATCTTGTTGAATAAAATCAACATTCATGGGCCAACCTCTCTTCCACAATTTAATCATGGATCTCCCCCACACTTTCTTGTGGATTTTTGAAATGGATTTCCATTTGCTCTGCCTTCAAATGTTTTGTGTACTATTGTGCTACTTCAATTCTACTGAATTTTAGGTATATTAATATATGCTAATTTTAGGCATATTTCATTAATTTAGACACATTATGTAACCCTAAAATAAAGAGTACCAGGAAATCCTAAAACCATGTAAAACCCAAATATAATTTGAGGGTGGGTGGGTACATCTTAGTCATAAATTCTGTGTTTAAGCATTAATTTGGCCTATCCTTTAGTAGTCGGAAGAGTCACTCTGGAAGGGTGGAATATTATCTATGCTGAACTCTTTTTTAAAATAATAATTATAGCCATTTTGGGCCATGAGGGGAAAAAATCCCATAATAGTACTATTATTAGAGCCAATCAAGATGACATAAAACAGTGGGCCAGTTTTTGAATTTCCCACATCTCATTATTGAGACAAGTATTATAAAACAGCAGATTCAGAAGCACGAGAAATTAAGTAAGGTGCTTTAGCCAAAAATCATTTTTCCCTTGTCATGAACTCTTTAAGCTCTCTCTTCTTGGGCATCAGAGCTCAAATCCAGAATCTGCTTTCTTAAATACTGTTAACTCAGAGAATCTTTATACCCTAGCATAGGTCTTTTCCTTGAGGAGATAAAATACAAAACTTGCATTTTAATGCAACTCAAATCAAAGGGTAAGTGATTATTCTAACTTCACTACTTGGACCCTGAATTTTCCCTGGCATGACTCCATTTTTCTTTCTTATTGTCAAATGATCAGCATATGCAATGTTAGGCAGCAGTTGACTGTGCCAGTGTAATATACTTTCCTTTAAACTCATGGACATAATCCAGATGAAGAATAGTGGTGAATGACTGACAGGAGTTTGCATTTCAAATATGAATAATGAAAAGAATGGATATCAAAATAAGGATAACCTTTCATGGAACTGTCCATTTTATACTATTGAAATTTCCATTCTATAACATTTGTATTCACTTTTGCACCCCTTGAATTAACTGCCAGATGAACATGCGGTAGATATCTCTGGTACACAAAAGGAGCAAATTGGATGGACTACAGCCATGATAAGATTTATTAATTTTGTATTCTGATTGAAAGAAGTTGTTGCCTTATATCCTGGCCGTAGAAGATGTTAAGACATTATTATTTCTTGCTCATACTCCACCCCTGCCCTGTAAGGGACTGTGTAATTGGCAAGAAGGAGCTTTATGCAGAACCACAACTTTGACATCTGCTCCACTCTTATTTTTCATTCAGTAAGTTCTCATTCATTCATTCATTCACTCACTGCTTATTACTCCCCAGCCCGTTTCCTCTGGCATCCCTGGAGACCTTCGCCTTGCCACATCCCCAGAGGTAGCTTAATCTAGAATGCAAAAAGATGTATTGATGCTGTCTCTATACAGCTACAAGCTTCTGGTTGCAGCCGTAAAGAAACGAGAGAAAGAATTAGCCTGTGTGTTTGTGTGGCTCTGCTCCAGTCAATATTTTGATGCATCTGCTGCCAGCGCTGGTCCGAGGGAATCTACCTAGCATTTAAATTTTGATGGCGAGCTGTTTTGAATAATAAGAGTGTAGCCGGCTGTGAGTCAGTGCATGTGTGTTGACTGAAGGGGGAAAAAAAATCTAAAAGCTTAATGCCTGCTGAACGCTGAGCTGCAGTGCTTTGCTTTTGCCACCACTCCTCCTCCTCCTCCTCCTCCTCCTCCTCTTTCTAGTAGATATTCCAAACTGATTTTTTTTTGTCTTGCTCACTGAAGGGGGAGGAACAAAAAATATTATAGCCCCCTCACCCAAGTAGCAGTTGCAATGGGTGCTGTAATGGGCACGTTCTCTTCTCTGCAAACCAAACAAAGAAGACCCTCGAGAGGTAAGGACCGTTCCCCCTCCTTCTTTCCCCCAGGTGTTAGTAGCGATGTTACCCTTTTCCTTTAGAATCCGAGGGGATTAAAACAAAAAGACCCAAAAGCGTGTGCCACTTGCAACTAACACAGCGAACGCCGATCGTTTGGAGGAAATTTGTAGCAAACGAGGAAAGCTAGCATGCCTCTGTGTCTCTCTGTGTGTGTTTGTGTATGCCCGTTTCTGTGTTAGGAGCTGCAGAGGGAAGAAAGGGTAGTTTCATTGGGGTCATCGTTGTGGTTGTTCGGAAGAGGGAAGGTGTGCCTGAAATGTTGTAAAGCCAGTATACAAACATGTGTAAGGCGGAGAACTAGAGAGGTAGCAAGCTGGGCAGAGCAGTTGCCTCGAGAAACCTGTTTACTCTGGGTCCCATGGTGTGTGGTTCCTGAAGGGTAGCATCAACACGGGGGACGGAGGGGGGGGGGAGGCATTTACCAGCTGCCTTTAAAAAAAAAAGAGAATGAGACGTTACTGTTAATTCTGAAAAAAAAGATGTGTAAGAAATGCTGCCGGTGGATGTCAAATGTTTGCCTTTTGGGAGAGGGAGGGAGAAGGAGTGATAGATTTGCGGAGGAGCGGAAGTGAGAGAGCAGTCAAGCAAGCAGCCTTTCAAGCTCTCTCCCTCACCCCAATCCTTTTTCAAATCCTGAAACTGGCAAGATTTGTATATGTAGCATGCTAATATCCTGTAAGTGTGCACCGTTTAGGAGAGGGTGGTGTGTGTGTTTTTTAGTAGCAATGTTTCCTTAGTGGTATTAACCCCAGAGTTGAAGAGAAATGGGGAGTCCAAAGTTGGAGGCTCACTAGGGAGTAAAATGAAAGAAAACAAGTTGTACAAGATGGCAGTGGATTTAATTTAATTTTCTTTTGTTTTCCTAAATCAACTTGATGTATCTCAAACTGGCTCCAGAAACATCATAATCCGTAGAGTTGTGGGCAGCTGTTTAAAAGTAAGGTTTCCTTTTGTGGGAGAAGAAGTTCAGTTCCATAATGGCAGCAATGGGAGAACCAGTTTGTAGATCCACACTCATTGTGGATTGATGGAATAAAGAAGTGTAGTGTAATGGAAGTATGATGACTAAAAAGGTCAACTTTCCCCAATCAGAAATCCTTTCTTAGATTTTGGCTGCCGTCCTTCCCACAACTTCCTAAATCCCACTGAAGTCAATAGGATTTAAGTGGCTTACAGGTATCCATGGTGTTGCTGCCCCTATCTTTTTTCATAGATACTAGTGCGAAGGCTATTGCTAAGAAATACTTACACAGTATCACAATCCACATGTTAAATCTGTTGAGGTGATAGGAGTACTTTTGAACTTAGCTGAGTTTTATTGAAATATATTTACTTGGTGTATGTATGTGTGTGTGTGTGTGTGTGTGTGTGTGTGTATATATATATATATATATGGATCCTTGGTTTTTCGGGTTTCTCCCCGCGTAGAACTAAAGGTGTAGGCGCAACGTTTCGACGAAATCCCATCCGTCATCATCAGGCTTGTGGTTTCTGCTTCCTTCTTCTGGGAGAAGTATGTGCCACATACTTCTCCCAGAAGAAGGAAGCAGAAACCACAAGCCTGATGATGACGGATGGGATTTCGTCGAAACGTTGCGCCTACACCTTTAGTTCTACGCGGGGAGAAACCCGAAAAACCAAGGATCCACATACAGGCACCCGCGAAAACCTCAGAGAACAAATATATATATATATATATATATATATATATATATATATATATATATATATATATATATATATATATATATATATATATATATATGGTAAAGGTAAATGTTCCCCTGCACATGCGTGCTAGTCGTTTCCGACTCTAGGGGCTGGTGCTCATCTCTGTTTCAAAACCGAAGAGCCAGCGCTTGTCCGAGGACGTCTCCGTGGTCATGTGGCCGGCATGACTAGATGCCAAAGGTGCACGGAAGGCTGTTACCTTCCCACCGTAGTGGTCCCTATTTTTCTACTTGCATTTTTACGTGCTTTCGAACTGCTAGGTTGGCAGAAGCTGGGACGAGTAACAGGCGCTCACTCTGTTACACGGCACTCAGGGTTCGACCCGCCAAACTGCCAACCTTCTGATCGACAAGCTCAGTGTCCTAACCCACTGAGCCACCACGTCCCTTAAATATATATAATACTTCATATTAATTTACTGATCTTTGATAGTAAAGATGCAAGTTAAAAATAAGTGCTGTTTATTTTTCTGCATGCAGGCTACCATTCTGATTTAACCTGATATAGTGGAGAAGTTATTCAGAGTCACTTTGAGTTTGCAGTTCCCTCTTCTCCACCATTTTGCAACAGGTGGTCCTCTGGGGAAGGAGAAAACAGCTTGAAATGGCTGGTTATTAGATTATTTATTAATTAAGTCTTATTCATTGAGTTTTATAGATATTTGGCCTAGTAGTGGTGGTGGTTCTCTTTCAGCTGCAAGTATCATCAATAATTTTCCTTAAAGTCTATTTAGCAGTGTTCTTGGAGATGCAGTTTTAAGGTTGAAAATAATTCTGGGTTTTCCTGAAATCTGGGTAATTATTGCTTGTTAGTTTTTAAGTTTCTAAATAGATATTTTGCTCTGGTCTCTTTGTAAAAGTCAGAATGTAAGATCAATGGTAATATGAACTCACTAAGAGAGAGAGAGAGTCAGGATTTATGGTTTTTAATCCCCTTTCCTTACATTTTTCTAAAGTGGCCGAGTTACCTTTCCTTGCTCCCTGACTTTAAAGAAGTCAAAATGTCGTTGTGAGCAGGACAGGTCTACCTCTTGTCCTTATCCAAATAGGAGCCATGATGCCTACCCGGGAAATAAACTGCAGCAGCCTAGTTGTGTTCCCATGTGGCATGGCCCCTCTTTCCATAGGAATAGTAATGTAGCTGCTCTACATCCAGTGCTAGGTTACAGTAGAAGTAGGAGATGGAAAGAGCCATTGCCTGCTTTCTAACACTTTGCTGCAGGAAATCCATGAAGACGATAGGAAGTCACTCCCAGACTTTATGCAAATGGAAGGACTGATGGAGTGAAATGGGGGCTTTTATTTCAGCAGCCAACAAAATTGAAGCCAATTGGCAGATTCTAGAAATCATCCAGGAGAACAATTTGCATGAACTAAGCAAGTAAGTAGTGTCACACACTACTTTCAGACTGCTGCCTCACACTCTGGAGAACAACTAATGATGAAATGTTACATCTTAGCTGCAGTTTTTCAGGAAGCCCATGCTGATAAAATTTTGTTTCCTGCTGCAAGAATACAAAAACGCTAGTGAGCTGTGGCATTCCATAAATTCCCACATCTTCACTTGCCTATGTCAATGATAATTTTCTGGAGACCTTAGCAGCTGATTGACTGTAATGAATGCCAGGTTTCCCTTTTATATGAATAATAAATGTTGGGAAAGGAAACTACATTCAAATATATTCTTCTTAATCTATATGTGATAGCAAGTGTCGTAACACTTGTGTACAGAAAGAGCTTCCCTTAAAAAAAAGGTCCCCAATTCAATACCCCATTATAGATGATAAACTAGTATGGTGACTTTGAAGATTTTAAGTTGGAACTGAAACATCCCAAAATTGCTGTGAAGAAAAGAATTCATGGTAAGAATTTATTCCTATCTCCTTAGTTTTCAGTGTAAAAAAATAAAATAAACCCACACAACTTCTTAAACTTTTCTTGTTCAGCCTGTTGCCTATACTATTTTTTCTCTAGAACTTTTTGCTAAGATTTGCGTTTTGATAAGATGTTGTGGCTGGATCATATGAAGCAATAAAAAGGTTGAATCATATGAAGAAATAAAATTATCTACATCTAAATATTATCTGTTGTATAATGTAACAGCATGTAACCATGCTATCCATGTATATATCAATTTTTACATTATAGATCAATAGTTTTCGGTACATAAATGTGTCTGCAGACATGACAATTCAAATGTGAATTACAGATGTATAAATTTGGACTTCAGTAAGGCATTTGATAAAGTAGATCATAACCTACTACTTGATAAGATAGAAAAATGTGGGTTAGACAGCATCACCATCAGATGGATTTGTAGCTGGCTCACCGGCTGTACTCAGCATGTAGTCCTCAATGCAACTGCATCTACATGGAGGGAAGTGTGTAGTGGAGTGCCCCAGGGCTCTGTTCTGGCCCCAGTGCTCTTCAACATCTTTATTAATGATTTGGATGAGGGGATAGATGGGGAACTCATCAAATTTATAGACCACACCAAGTTGGCAGGAATAGCCAACACTCCAGAAGATAGGCTTAGGATATAGAAGGATCTTGACAGACTTGAACACTGGGGACAATCTAACAAAATGAAATTAAATGGTGAAAAAAGTAAGGTTCCACATTTAGGAAAGAAAAACCAAATGCACAGGTATAGTTTAGGAGGTAACTTGCTCAATAGTAGTAACTGTGAGAGGGATCTTGGAGTCCTAGTGGCCAATCACTTATGTATGAACCAGCAGTGTGCTGCAGCTGCCAAAAAAGCCAACACATGCTAGGCTGCATTAACAGGGATAGAATCAAATTCACATCAAGTGTTAATACGACTTTACAATGCCTTGGTAAGGCCACATTGGAATACTGCATCCAGTTTTGGTCACCACGATGTAAAAAAGATGTTGAGACTGTAGAAAGAATGCAGAGAAGAGCAACAAAGATGATTAGGGGGCTGGAGGCTAAAACATAAAAGGAACGGTTGCTGGAATTGGGTATGTCTACTTTAATGAAGAGAAGGATGAGGGAGGACATGATAGCAGTGTTCCAATATCTCAGGGGCTGCCACAAAGAAGAGGGAGTCACGCTATTCTCTAAAGCTCTTGAAGGCAGGACAAGAAGCAATGGATGGAAACTAATCAAGGAGAGAAGCAATCTATAAATGAGGAGAAACTTCTTGAGAGAACAATTAATCAGTGGAACATCCTGCCTCCAGAAGCTGTGAATGCTCCAACACTGGAAGTCTTTAAGAAGAGATTGGACATCCATTTGTCTGAAATGGTATAGGGTTTCTTGCCTGAGCAGGGGATTGGACTAGATGACCTCCAAGGTCCCTTCCAACTTTATTATTATTATTATTGATCATTGCACAGTCAGCCAGATGTTCAGACTGGATTTGGCATTTTTGTCTACCTATCGAGTCCTTACCAAGGACTCGATAGGCAGATGTGGATGTTTGATGGTATTACAGATATTGTCACAGGATGGAAGCAGTTCCTAGTAAGGCTGCCTTTTGCAATTGACTAATGGAGAATTTGTCAATGCCAATGGTGTTCAAGTGGTGCTCCAGTTGTTTTGGGATTGCACCCAAGGCGCCTATTATTATTGGTACTACCCTTGCTTGCCTTTGCTACAATCTTTCTATTTCTATTTGTAGGTCTTTGTATTTTGTTATCTTTTCCAGTTCTTTCTCGTCTATTCTGCTGCCTCCAGGCACTGCCACGTCCACTATATTATTATTATTATCTTTCAGAAATGTCAGGAAAATAAGGACAGTATCTTGAAGACATTAAAACAATTTTCTCCATTTCAGAAAGTTGATCTTACTCTGATTTGATCATCATGTTCTTTTTTCAGAATTCTAACAATTTTGCAGTTAAAATAACAAGAGAATGTGGGTACTTTAAAACTCAGGGAAGCACTTTTATCAGTGTAGTACAGGGGTGTCAAACTGCTGGGCCATGGGCTGGATGTGTCATGCCGAAACCACGCCCACCCCATTGCTGATAATGGATAAAAGTCATGATACGTCGTGACACATCACATGATGTTGCAAGTTTAACACCCCTGGTATAGTACATCTGAAAGGGGCCCTTTGGTCTTCAAACTTGGCATGCTGGCTGAGGAATTCTGGGAGTTGAAGTCCACAAGTTATAAAATGACCAAGTTTGAAGACCCCTGACTTAATGGCACAAAACACAAAACACCCTTCCTAAAAGGTAACTCTTGTGATTTTCTTTCCTCCAATCCCTTCTAGTTCACATAGTTCTCCTAATCATTATTGGAGGACTGAAATCATGTGTCTGCAGCCACTTAGCATTTATATAGAGCCCAAAGGCAGTTGGGAAGTAAAGATGATGCTGTAACTGCTGCATTGCTCTGTATCGTATCAGTTTTACATGTATTTAACACCATTAAAAATAGAAGTCAGTATATATTTATATTAAACCAAATTCAATATATTTTTAACATTGTATGGGCACCACCAGAAAAATGGAGGTAGGTCTAGGCCAGACTAAATAAAACCACATCTGAAGTCACGTCTGTGAAAATTTTCCACAAATTATCAGAACCCAGAAAAGTGACATTTATAATGAGAAGGATTTTATAATGACTTCATGTACTTTGGCTTCCTTCCAAGTCAAATCCTACCCTAGTTGTCTAATGGAAGCCAAAATATATAGGTATTTATGCAGAAAGGGCCAATGTCTTTTTATGTTTTGGTGGATACACACATTTTATTGTATGTGTGAGATTGAAAAGGCATCCAATTCCCATTTCTTGGCAGGATTCACATATTGTGTAACATTACTAAATTGTTGGTTTTGGGCTTAGTATGTCATATTTATCTATTATAGTTTACCAAATCACATTATGTATGAACTATGTCATTATGGCTTATTGAATAAACAAGTGTTTAAAGTATCTTTGCTTAGTGTTATATGTAACTGAAGCTTTATCAGAGTACTTGACAAAATCAGCAGTATCACATTGTTAAACACCTTAGAGAAACATTATTTTATATTTATGTATTATATTTCCAAATTCATATAGTAATCTGAACTCTTTAAAATCCGTCCCTACTGATGAGAACTCCTCCGTAACAGTAAAGTCCCAAATTTCATTTTTATGGAAACAATAACTATGAATGATACATAGGAATAATTTATTTATGATTCATACTTATGGTTCTGTTGAGTGGCCCTCTTCAATCAAAATTTTTCTGTCATCTTGATAAAATTATGCAGAAATCACTGAACTATTAAACTAAATCTTGGGTACTGTATACTTGTCGGTTGGTGAGCTGATTTTAATGATGCTCAGTTTAAATTAATTGATGGTTCTGCATAACAAGAAAATGTTGTCAGGTTGCACTTGTCACCATTGCTGTTACAGTGTCAGACTGGTAAAATTGTGCAGTATTTACAATTAGAATTTGTAAATCAGATACTTGACTTTTATGTGACAAACAAGGGGAAACAAAAATGACTGACTATACTGGCAAGCAGTTGCTGAGTTTGAAGAAATGGGATGTTTATGAAATTTTGACTGAAGAGGATGAATGGAACCGGTCATTGTGATTAGCAGTCTCACCCGTTACTTAGGAAGAAGTTAGAAACAATATTGCTTTTAACTGACATTTTAAAGAGTTTGCTAAAATTATTCTTTTTGTTCCCTCCAGATCCTGTGTCAAAATAAAGTATAACCATTTATAAACCATTTCATTTATTATCACTCATTAGGGATCAACACAAGCAAATAGCATGTCTTGGCCCATTAAGCCAACCATGGACCGGGGGTTGGGGACCCCTGCCACGGCATGCCAGAAACCAGTCCATGCAAACAAGCGAAACTCCATCCGTGGAATGCAGGCAGTATGTGAAACTACGCCCCCTCCAGTCCTCAGAAAAACCTTTCTCCATGGAACCAGTCCCTGGTGCTACACTATAGGATCCAGGAGATGCTTAAGACTTTGATTTGATTTGATTTATATAGTCACCCATCTCACATATGTGACTCTAGGTGGCTTACCATAAAATAGATAAAACAGACCAAATACATAATATAACAAAAAAATACATAGTCATTACAAAATGACTATCAACATAGTCAAGAGATCAACTTACCATAACAATCAGGACCAGATATAAAATTAATTTCAGGGCCTTGCAAAAAGGTCAGCAGGGTCAGGTCAAATCTCAGGAGGAATTATGTTGGGAGTTTGCTGAGATATGAATTTAATACATTATTTTCCAACAAACAGGTGGTACGGCACGAAATGTTCTCCTCCTGGCCCCTGCCAGCTGACACTCCTTAGCCTGGCACATACCCCTCCTGCCAGAGTGGGTGGGACTGGTAGAAGAACATGTTTTCTTTAATTCTTTGGTTCCTTTTGTTGCAGATAAATGCAACAAACGTGTAGTTCAAGGATTCACACATAGAGGAAGTCTTAGAAATAACCTGCTGCTTTCTTTCCTCTCTCCAATATTACAGTATATTGCAGCTCTTTTTCATGTCATGACTGACAACAACAAATAAGCATTGTGTGCTTTCAACACTTCCAATGCATAAGCTCCTGAATTCAGAGCAGGGGAGATAGAAATGTTTATAGATCTGAATATCCAGTGAACCTCCCTATCCGAGCAATAATTCATATTTTATTTTTATTTTTATTTTTATTCCATTTATATCCCGCCCTTCTCCGAAGACTCAGGGCGGCTTACAAGCTTAGCAGTAGCCTTCATTCTATGTATAGGCCTGCTTGTTAGGGCTTTCATACACACCCCAAGCGGCATTATTACAAAGTCAGCTTAATTGCCCCCAACAATCTGGGTCCTCATTTTACCTACCTCGGAAGGATGGAAGGCTGAGTCAACCTTGAGCCTGGTGGGACTCGAACCTGCACTAATTGCAGGCAGCTGGTGTTACTTAAGGAGGCATTAGCCCACTGCTCCACCAAGGCTCATTTTCCCCATAAACAAGAGGGGGAACTGCAGGACCAGCTGCACACTCTTTTAACAGCAGTGTTTTGGAACAGCAGTCTATTATAGCTGTTATATCAATTCCTTTTGATATTTCCTGGCAGCTTTTCCTAATTGTAACTAAATAGTGCTTTAAGGACCTAATTCTGATGTTATTCTTCTTCACCCAAGTTTTTATATTTGGCATTCATAGAATCAGAACTTTGTGATACCCATAAAACCTTTTAGACTGAAGAATATATACATATCCAAAATCAATGAATAAAAGGGAGCTGAAAGAATCAAATGGATGGACTAATAAATTTGGGAATGATTTTCTAATCAAAGATGTCAAGCATTATTTCTGATTATCACCGTTTTTTCAAAAGCGTGCAATACACAAGCATCCCCAAACCATGAACTGAATCCTTCAAAGGGTGTCAAACTATCCAGATTAGCACAGTTTCTGTATCTAATTATTATAGTCTATCTGTATTAAGCATCAACTTTTCAGTCTCATCCATCTTGAAGCACGCAGGTGTCCAATAGAGTCATCTAGCCAGAGGCAGTTCACTTGGCAAAAAAAAAAAGAAAAGAAAAATCAATGTGAAAAGTGTTCCTTATAGTTATAAAGTTGGAAAGTCACATTGTAATTTATTGCTTTGTATCAGCTATCAAATATTAAATCCTGTTGCAAAATATCCAATTTAATAGGTGTCAAAAGTGATCCAATACTGAAATAAAGTGTTAGGAGGCATCAAATAGAGATAACAAACCAACATTTTGCAACTATTTAACCACTCAAATTTCTGGCAAGTTTAATATTTCAAAATTCATAATCATTGTTATTTTTAATATTCATTTCACTACTCTGGAAAGCTTTAAAAATGGAGGAGTTGCATGCTTCAATGTCGCAGAGAAGATAGTATGCATTACAAAAAGCTGTTCCTCCAATAATAGCATCTGTTCTCAAATCAATGATCTGGGGACTGGAAATCAGAGTTATGGAGACTTTATCATGCTAGATCAATTCTGTGAGGCCATCCAATTGACATACTTAGCAAATATAATAAAATTTGCTCAGAGGAGCAGATGCCCTTATGAATAACAGAGAATAATACTAAAGCATGGAATAGGTCTTGCTTCTTGCATCTTTTATAAAATGTTTTATTTTTCTGGTAGGGACAACTTTTAGTCATAGCTTTATTAAAAGTTGATAGGGTCTTCCAGGAGTTAATTACTTTGGGCTCAGTCTAGTCTGGAGATTGTCACTGGGCAAGCAGTCATTGCAGTTCTTAGTTTATTTAATAGGAAAACTATTAAGTACAAAAAGAAAACCTGCCATTAGGTAGTGCAAAAGAAACCCATTACCCTATGTGGGGAAAGAAGGCAGATTTAAGTCAAAAGTGCATAGAACTGCACTTTTATAATTAGCATTCTTTTAAATCCAGAGGGAAAGAATGTGACCATCCAAGGAACAGACCTTGGACTGTGCTTCCCCTTTTAAAGTAGGCTTTCTATTTGTTTAGAAGCACAATTTGTACTTGTGGGTGGGAATTTTTCTACCCACGGATTAAAAATGTATGAAAAGCAATTACTGGTGGAGTGTGCTAAAGAGGAAGAACTGAGGCAGGAAGGAGAGCACCAAGGAACAAAAGTATAGAAGGGAAAGAAATGAGTCCAGAAATGGGAGTTATAGGTCAACTAGAAGTGGATTACAAAATGTTCTCTGGATAATAGCAGAGGGAGACAGAAATCTGAGCTCCCATCTAGTTGTGAAGACTTTTGCAGGCCTGGTCTGGTAGCTTGAGAGAAATGAAATTCAATTTGGAAACTACCCTTTGTGTTTTCTTATAGAGTTAGATATAAGAGTAGCTCAGTCCTGGTATCAAATTTAATTCAAAATCTTATGTTTGTTCTCAATAGGAAGAGAAGTTGTAAAAAAGAGACATCTGCTCGTACCTAGTCCTAGACAACTTGGATTAGGAAGAAGAATTTTCTAATAGAAAGCATGATATGATTTCCAACAAACTAGATTCTTAAAAACTCAGTGTAGAGAGCAGGCATGAATGCCATATGCAGCAATTCAGGTTCCCCCCCCCTTTATTTATTTGTATACAACACATTTCATTACAAAACAATGTTTTATAATGTTAGTGTTTATAACTGAATAGTAGTTTCTCGTCTCAAAATTTCTGATTGCCTTTTCAAATATTTATAGCTTGTATACAAATCTATAGTCACATTTATCACTGTGTATCTAACTATAGGCAGACTTATTAATCAAGTTGATGTCTTTTTCATTTTAGTAGTTTTTCATAATTGCATTCTGTTTTTATTCTTGCTTGCAGCCCAGAGTTCCAACTGATGGATGAACAGCCATTTATATTTGTTTAATAAATAAAAATAAATTAATTCATCAGTGATGTCTTGCATCAAAAAATGAGCTAGAGATACTTTTGTACATTCATACGAATCATGTATAACAGTGAAAAAGGCATGATGTATTGGCACCCAAATTCACATATATTGTAGGAACTCACAACTAACCACCTGTGGGGAAACTATATTTAGTCACAGAATATCATCACTAATCTTCCTCCCTATTCTCGGTATTAAAGCTGAGGTACTCCCTGAAATCTCACTGGACAGGTCTTAGAGAAACCTTTCCAACTTTTACAGCCATAGCAAGTCCAGTGCAACCTCTTACACTTGGAGGAGGAGCAAGAGAACTCTTAGCATTCAGAAGAAAAAATCTCGAGTCTCAGGCTTCTAGAAACCCAGCATTCAGGACCTTGGACTAAGGCTAAGGGATAGAAGAAAAGGTTGGATCTAAATTACCTATTCTCCTTCTCTTTGTAATCCTCTGCTTTCCCACATCAATATCTCTTTCTGCCCATCACTAATAAGATCCACCTCATTCTCCAATTCCCTATCATTCCTCTAACCCCCTTCTTCCCTCCACAAGGCCTCTCCCATTCTCTCTGGTGGTACCTAGTGTCTCTCTGCTATCTTGCAAGAAATTTTCAGCAGAATGGACTGCAAGGATTGACTGCAGAAATTGCCCATCGCATTGCTTCATTTCCTGGCCTCCCTGTCTCTGTATGCTCATCCTCCATGTCTCAAAGCCAAGAGGGACATGCTTATAGGCTCCTTCTTCCCACCAGCAAAAAGAATGCCCAGGCAGCTGTCCTCTTCCTCAGGCCTTCCCTGCTGTTGCCAATGTTGCCAGTACATGCTCTGGGTTGCTGCTCTGCTCTGGGTGTTGGTCCAGGTCTAACTGAGTTGTAGTAAATAAGGGTGGTATAACAGTAATAATCATCCCAACTGACTTGCAGAGACCTCTGAGGCCCAATGAAAAGAATCTCCAGATAGACTGGGCTCTGTTATCTGTAAGGGAATTGGTTAAAGTTGGGTTTGTGGTAACATTCAGAGAGGAGCAATGCACTATTGAGAGGAATGGAACCTGTGTAACTGCTAATTTGAAAAATGGTTTGTTCGTTCTCACAAGTAACCAGGTTAGTACAGTTAAAGCTAACTCAATATGTGAGAATAAGAAGCCACATGATGAGTGTATACATTTATTGCATAGGCGGTTAGGGCATGTAAACTTTAACTCACTACGTAAAACAGTTGAATTAGTAGACAGAGTTAAACTGAAGCCATGTAGTAAGTATTTGAATTGCAATGCCTGTAATCAGGAAAAGAGCAAGGCAACTCCTGCAAACAGGATAAACAGCTTCAAAACAACTGTTCCTTTGGAAGTTGTGTTTAGTGATTTAATTGGACCCATGAAACCAAGTTTAGGAGGATCATGTTATATTTTAAGTATCTTGGACCACTACTCTCGTTATGGTTTTTGTTATCTGCTTAAGTCAAAGAACTTAGATTACAATATTCAATCAGTGTAGGTGGCATTGGGATAATCCAAGGCATTTCAAACTTCCTTACTTGTTATTTTAACGATACCGCTGGATCCTATTACCGTATGTAAAAACCTAATTCTCTAGATGAGGGTCTAATGCTGAGAAAGATGAAAGGAAAGAGAAAAAGCAGATGTCTAGTAACAAGATTCGGTTATGGTGGAATAAGTGTACCACTGAAGACCTGAAAGACTAAGTTAGGGGCAGCTTGTCCCTATTTTTTCTAAAAAACTATGTGGTCACTAAGAGTCCAACTTGATGGCTCATAACCACCTATGAAAAATCATATTAGACTAATTATAGAACAATATTACAAGCTGAGGTTGCCAAATTTCCATGTTCTAATAAGAAAACATTTATTTCTTTATTAACAGTATTTGTATACTGCAAACTTCCAAAGAATCTAAACAGTTAACAAACAAACAAAATCACCCATTTGCATGCCACATCAAATATTCTGCACTGCTAAATGTTGAATGATGAATGACATAGTGTAGATATTTCATTAAGATTTTAATGGTAACTTGGGATAAGCAGCCATCATTTGGGAAATATAGTGTACAAGGTATCTATAAAATTAAGTGGTTTTATATTTTATATATGTGGCAAGACTTGAGCCACAAAGAAGTCCAGAAATGATAGATGAAAAAGGGACTATTAATGACATCATGGAGAGTTCTACCCCACCTTGAATTAAACATATTTGAATAAGTTAATTGTCTGAAACAGATAATTGCGTAAGAAGGCTATCAATGTATTTACTTCCTTAAATGAAACCTTACATTTTTCAAGATTTTCAACACCAATTGTAGAAAAAGGTTAAAAGATGCAAGAATAGTAAGTATGATGAAACTTGATCTTTGTTTTTCACCTTGTCTCAGTTTAAAACAAAATGATTTAAGAGATAATACAAAATAATACTTATGATTTCAATAAGATATATTGGGGGATGTGGAATTTAAAAACTGGATCTTGCATATATTTGTTGGAATTGTTACAAGGTAAAGATTTTTGCTGGGTGGTATGTATATAATTAGATTTCACTGGTATCCTGCAGCGCTTTTAGATTCTTTGGAATTTCTTTTAAATAATTTAACGTATTTTGATTCAATTTTTTTAAAAAAATGCACAGACAAATATAGACTTTCACGTCCTGTGGGGTTTTATAGATCCTGCTGGTTTTTTTTAACTGTGTCTGTAATTGGACTAAAACAACCCAGTTAACTTGCTATATTGCAGTTTACAAAGCAGTCAGATGCTCTATAGAACCAGCCAAATCTGTAGTCCAGTTGTCAGTATTCTGAATGAGTAGAAGCTTTCAGATATTTTTCAAAGTCAGTCACACATACGCAACATTTCTCAAGGGCAGTTTTGCTTCTGGAGCACTGTAGTCCAAATGGAATGAACAACATTTATCATAATGCTGTATCCAAACTTGTTTTGCAGAAGGAATTGGCATACTAACCTTAGCAGTGCAGGTATTTATTTAGAAAATTTATATTTATTTATTTATTTGTTTGTTTGTTTTGATTTATATACCGCCCTTTTCCCGAAGGACTCAGGGCGGTTTACAGGGCAAATTAAAACAGTGTAATGTACAAATTAAAATTAAATTAAATTAATAGCCCCAAAACAGTTTAAAATTTAAAATTTAAAACCTTAAAACCCCTCACTCCAGGCCGGCTAAGTCAAATAGCCAAGTTTTTAGGTCCCGGCGAAACGAGCGAAGGTTGGGGGAGATCCAGAGATCCACAGGCAGTTGATTCCATAGGGCAGGTGTGCCCACCGAGAACACTCTCCCCCTGGGGATCGCCCGCCGGCACTCCCTGACCGGCGAGACCCTGAGGAGGCCCTCCCTGTGGGAGTGCACAGGACGATGGGAAGTGGATGCTGGCAGCAGGTGCTCCCTAAGATATTGCCACCTACTCACACATGGTGACTCAAGGCGGCTTGCGAGACATAAAAGCACAATATAAAAGAAATGAAAATAAAAGTAGTAAAATAAAAATAACAAAATAATAACTCCCACTCACTCCCACCCCAGCAACCACACACATTCATACCAGCCATTTAATGGGCTCCATTCCGCTCTGGGTTCCCCAGGCCTGCTGGCAAAACCACAACTTAAGGCCTTCTGAAAGAGTGTTAAAGTAGGAGCCAGTCCAATTTCCCTAGGAATAATGTTCCAGAGAGAGGGAGCCACCATGGAGAAGGCCCTTCTTCTGAGTCCCACCAGATATATCTCCTTAGGGGACAGGATCTACAACATTCCTTACCTCCCTGCTCTAGTGGGTCAGGTAGATGTGACCGGCAAGAGATGGTCCCTCAGTTAACCTGTTTCCAAGCCATAAAGAATTTTAAAGGTGACAATCAGCATCTTGAATTGCACCTGAAAGCAAATCGGCAACCAATGCAGATCCCACAGGAGAGGTAATACATATGCACACTGAGGTCTGCACAAAACCATGTGGGCCACTGCATTTTGCACCAACTGGAGCTTCCAGATGCTTTTCAAGGGCAGCTCCATGTAGAGGATGTTGCAATAGTCAAGACGGGAGATGACTAGGGCAAGAGTGACCATGAGTAGGTATCGTTGGTCCAGGAGAGGGCATTGGATCCGTGCCCCTCCTGGCTAGCTTATGCGGCTCGGGAGGGAACACGAGGCTGGTTCCATGCAGTAATAACTGCTTCTTTGAAGGAGGGTGTCTTCCCTGCCGCCTTGAAGGAGGCGGTGGTGAGACCCCTCCTCAAGAAGCCTGCTTTGGACCCAGCTGTTTTAAACAACTATCGTCCAGTCTCCAACCTTCGCTTTCTGGCGAAGGTTGTTGAGAGTGTGGTGGCGCATCAGCTCCCTCTGTTCCTGGAGGAAACTGATTATCTGGACCCGTACCAATCGGGCTTCAGGCCCGGACACAGCACGGAGACGGCATTGGTCGCACTGGTGAATGATCTCTGGAGGGCTAGGGACAGGGGTTGCTCCTCTGTCCTGGTCCTATTAGATCTCTCAGCGGCTTTCGATACCATCGACCATGGTATCCTGCTGCGGCGTCTCAGGGGGTTGGGAGTGGGAGGCACCGTTCTACGGTGGTTCTCCTCCTACCTCCGGGGCCGCTCGCAGTCGGTGTTGACAGGAGGGCAGAGATCCGCCCCGAGGTCTCTCATTTGTGGAGTTCCTCAGGGGTCGGTTCTCTCACCTCTCCTGTTCAACATCTACATGAAGCCGCTGGGTGAGATCATTCGTGGTTTTGGGGTGGGGTATCACCAGTACGCTGATGATACCCAACTTTTTCTTTCCACCCCGAACCAACCCAGTGATGCCCTCGACGTGATGTCCCGGTGCCTGGAGGCGGTTCAGGTCTGGATGGGGAGACACAGGCTTCGTCTCAATCCCGCCAAGACTGAGTGGCTGTGCATATCGGCGTCTCGGGTTAACCATGTTATTCCACCTCTAATGATGGGGGGTGAGGTGTTACCCCCCGTTGATAGGGCTCGCAACTTGGGCGTCCTCCTGGATTCACGGCTCAATTTTGAAGATCACATAGGAGCCGTGACCAGGGGGGCTTTTGCACAGGTTCGCCTGGTGCGCCAGTTGCGTCCCTATCTGGACCGAGACGCCCTACGCACAGTCACTCATGCGCTTGTGACCTCCCGTTTGGACTACTGTAACGCTCTCTACATGGGGCTGCCCTTGAAGACCACTCGGAGGCTTCAACTGGTGCAGAATGCAGCCGCGCGAGTTGTAATGGGGGTTTCCCGATACTCCCATGTAACACCTCTACTCCGCGAGCTGCATTGGCTTCCGGTTGCCCTCCGGGTGAAATTCAAGGTGCTGGTTATCACCTATAAAGCCCTACATGGCCTGGGTCCGGGATATTTGAGGGAACACCTGCTGCCGGCATCAAACGCCCTTCGCCCAGTGCGCTCCCACAGGGAGGGTCTGCTCAGGGTTCCGCCGGTGAGAGATTGCCGGCGGGTGACACCCAGGGATAGGGCCTTCTCGGTGGGAGCGCCTGCCCTCTGGAACCAGCTGCCGGTGGAGCTGAGGACTGCCCCCGACCTCCGATCATTCCGCTGGGGCCTGAAGACCTGGCTCTTTGAGCTCCCGGGCCCAGGCTGAGGAGAAAATTTTAACTGGGGTTTTTAAGTGTACAGGGTGAATTTAATATTTTTTAACTGGTTTTTAACTTTTGTATGTTTTGATTTTTAATTCCCTGTAAACCGCCCTGAGTCCTCAGGGAAAGGGCGGTATACAAATGTAATAAAATAAAATAAATAAATAATAAATAACTGGCATACAACAAGTTCAGCAATGATCAGGTATAGACCTGATGATTGCTGAACTTGGGAATCTAGATCGAGAGTAAAATTCAGGAGTTTATCTACAAAGGCCGATTAAGCCCCTATTTCCCAATCTTATTTTCAAATGGCCAGAAGCATGCCTGTATTGACTGAGAGCTTTTTCAACAAGAAGAATCTGTACCTTTTTGAAAGCAGTTTCAGCCTTCGGTGTTCCCACGAGATCAGCAGCATTTGAGAAGGGAGCTCATTTGTCTCCAACTCAGCTGCAGTGTATTGCAACTGCCTAAAGTGAGGGGCTTTGTTTTGTGGATCTCAATTGGGAAGAATTTTCTCGCTTCTGAATTTCAGATCCTGTAAGGGAAATTTTAGCTTAATGGCTTTGCAGACCTTCTTCAGTAGCGTAGACATAATGAGTAGCACAAAGAACAACAGTTTTTAAAAGATTATGTTACTTTGCTGCCCTTCTCCTCTTCCTTCTCCTTCCTTTTTATTTTATATAGAATGTAGATGAGGGTATTTTATTGCTATTGTATCTGAAACAGGTTGGGGATAAGCCAATAATTTTTCATTCCTTGTCTCAGCTAGCAAAACTGAGGACAATCGGGTTATCTTCAAACTGCCTCTGGGGAAAAGTATGGTATGAAAGTGCCCTGATTTATGCTTCAGATTTTTTTTCTTTGGTTCTTGTGTTATTAACACCAAACATGGATTTAAAAATTGAATAGCTTCTATACTTTTAGGTGGAATTGATACAGAGTGATAAGACATTATTATTAGCAGTATATGCAAATATGCCAATAATGCCTACCTTTACAGAACAAGGTGGAATTCTGATTTCTTGGAAAGCATAAACTATACTTTTCAGTTCCTTGGCAAGCAATAAGAAAAACATTTCCCAAGATAAGCAGCTCTGGGAGGGCAAGTTGCCAGTTTCTGCAAAATTTGTAGCTGCTTCAGCTTGATGGAAGAAATCCATCTCTTTCCCCGTGTTATTCAAATTTCTACAGCAAGAGTTTCAAAATCTTCAACCACTTTGCAACCAACAATTGAGTGGTGAGAATCCTATGGTATGTGTGCCAGAGGCGGCACTCAGAGCCCTCTCTGTGGGCATGCATGCCGCCAGCAGCTCGCACTGGTCAATTAGGCCGCTGCTGCCACCCGGAGCAGCAGCCCCGCCCAGCACAAAGGAGGCGAAGTGGCCAGCTATCAAACTCGGGTAGAGGTGGTAGAGCACGCCCATGCCCAGCAAGCCAAAGGCCACCCCAAGCAGGAAAAGCCGGATCTCCATCGCCCTCCAGTCCCAGCTAGGATTGCATGCCTCCCCCCATCTCTGCTGGGCCTGGGCAGCCATGACGCCGATGGGGATCCGGCTTTCCCCACTTGGGATGGCCTTTTGCCTGCTGGCCCTGAGCGTACAATATCACCTCCACACAGAACTTCCTAGCTGACCGCTTTGCCTCCTTTGTGCTGGGTGGGCCTACAGCTCAGGGCACTACCCTAATGGACCTAGGTGAGCGGCTGGTAGCCATGGTAGTGAGTATTAGGTTGTGGTTTGGGCACTTGGTCTCTAAAAGGTTCACCATCACTGGCTTAGAAGTTCTTCTTCAATGTCAGCATAGATTGGGTGTAGCACCACAGTCTTGCCTAGTAAAAAATATCTTCTTTTTTATAATTAACAAGCTTTTTATTTCCAGCCTGTTCATGGAAGACTTCCTCCCTTCTTTGCTTTTCAATACCACTGACACCAACTATTGACTCTTAAGTTTACAAAATTATCTGCTGCTCCAAGACCACCATAATGGTTTTAGATTTCAGTTAGAAAAATAAAGGAAGTAGTTTTACTATTTTGTTTCGAGATAACAGAAAATGAAGAGATTACTCTGTCATACTATTCTCTTCATAAATTATTTGTGAGCCGTAGAACTGTGTGTGATCTCTAAAGATATAGTTTTTATATGTGGCTTCATAGAAAGAAAGGAACTGGCAATTTATTCAACATTTATATTTCTTGCACTTTCACAGGAAATGTTTCATTTAATCAAGCAGGGTTTAACCCTGTTTAGATAAACATCAGTTTTCTTTGAATATATGTAAAATTTATATCTTGGTGGGCAGAACTATCAAACATTTTTGTACATTTTCTAAGAAAGCAATTGCTCAGCTATATAATTAGTGAGGTAACATACAGTATACTCAAAACGGCAGAATATTTCCAACCTCTCCATGAGTCTCCTAGCAATCCTTTTTAACAATCTTTAATAGCAATAGCACTTAGACTTATACAATCCTCCATAGTGCTTCATAGCACTTTCTGAGTGGTTTACAATGTCAGCATGTTGCCCCCAACAATCTGGATCCTGATTTTACTGACCTCGGAAGGATAGAAGGCTGAGTCAACCTTGAGCCAGTCAGGATTGAACTCCTGGCTATGGGCAGAATTTGCCTACAATACTGCATTGTAACCACTGTGCCACCATGGTTTAAGCTTAATCTGTTGTCAAAAGTAGATGAGGGCTATATCAACATTTTCAAAACCATCGGATTAGACAAGTGCTACTTAAAATTTGGAATAAAATTAGAAAACAAAATTACATTAAAGTACCAGTCTGGTTGTCCACCCTTGAAGCAATAGTCTACCCAAATTTGTTTAATTTACAAGGATATTACGAATGAAATGGGAGAATTGAAATCTTGAAAGGAACTAGAACAACAAGGGATAAAATTGGAATAGTGGGCTTACCTACAGATACAAACACAATATGGGAAAGATAAGAAAGAGTGGGGGATAAATATTCAAGAAACTGCATTGGATAAAATTTTATTGAGGCCAGATGAGAAACAAATAAGAAAATTGTATAGTTTGCTATTGGGGTACAAAATGTTTGAGGAATAAGTTAAAGGACCAATGCTGATATGGGTTAAAAATTTGGGATATGGCATAGATTTTGATATTTGGCCAACTCTCTGGGATAGAAATAAAAAGATAACGCTGGCCTCAGCTTATAAAGAAAATTTATATAAAATGTTTTACCGGTGGCATCTCCCCCCAGCACAATTAGCCAAAATGTACAAGACAATATCCCCAAGCTGTTGGAAGTGTTCCAAAGAATTAGGTACTTATTTTCATGTTTGGTGGTCCTGTAATAAAATGCAAAAGTATTGGCAAAGGATTCAGATATGGTTAGAAGAAATATCAGGATGGAGCGTAGATTATAGACCAGAATTTTTCCTACTAGGCATAACAACAGAGAAGCATACCAAAGAAGAGTTATATATAATGATACACATAATCACAGCAGCGAAATTATGTTTGCCCAGAAATGGAAAAACAGTGAAATACCGGACGAGAGTGAAGTGATAAATAAAATTTGGGCGTGCACAGAAATGGACAAGTTAACTTTGGAAATTAAAAATAAAGACCAATCAGATTACTACAAAATTTGGAATAAGTTTTACTCATGGTGGGAACAGAAAGGAAGGTCACAACAGAAACACACAGGATGCTGATTTCACATTTTACTAGAATAAGGTGGTTGATAAGATTGAATATTCTATAACAGTATATAAATGATATGTACATAAAGTGTATATATGTATATAAAACACAAAAATGATGTAAGACAAGAAGGATTGTCAGACCATTAACACCTTGTCCAAAGTTTTAAATAATAAAATTTGCTATTAAAAAAAGTAGATGAGGAAAAGGTAGATGCTTCATCATCTATGTTAAAAGGAGATAAATGTGTCAGTTAGATCTGCGTAAGTATTTATTTAATTTTAATTAAAGGGCCGAAAAGGACATTCAATTTGAGTATCTAAGGCAAAGTTAACCAAAAAAAAAAAAATAGCCAGGTTTATGAATGTCACTTTGAGATTTGGTTTGGCAGAAGATCTGCCCATCAGCTGTAACAGGGAAGCATCAAAATATCTTCCTTGGGGGGAGGGGTAAAATGGGATGAAAATAGCAGGGATGATAGATGTTTTAGAGTCCATTAATTCATCCACGTTTCAGCAGATCCCTTCAAATGGTTAACTATAGTAATTTTTTAATGATTTCCCCAGTACACTTTTAAGACATAGATAGAAGTGATGAGGGAAAAACAGCACATCAGCCTTCAAACTATCCAACAAATTGTGCTGAACTGATGCACAAAATGTCCTAGCAACTAAAACAAAAAACAAAAAAACAACAACTTGCAAGTCCCGTTTAGAAAAAGCATTTTTCCAGTTGCTTTTCTAAAGCACCAGCTTGCAATAATGTTGAAGAAGACCATTAACTTGTTCCTGTGGGTGATGGAGTTTGCTGCCGATAATCACTAGGTTTTCCAGAACGCTAAGAAAGTTGGCATAGCTGGTAAGTAAACTTGGCCACTTCCGGAAAAGACCACCTCATTGCTGGCTTTAGTTGAGTACCAAGCTAGACAGGACATATTGTCAATACATACGGAGACCATTTGGAAGAACAGTCATGTGTTCCCCCTTGATGTTTAGTATAGCTTAGCTGTGCCAAATCACTAGGTTTTTATGGGGTGCAGGGAGGATTGGCCAGGACCCTGTCATCACTGCCAGGGCTAGGATATGTTAGGCTTATGGGCAATAATCTGTATTCATTAGTAGTCTCAGTCTCAATCATTTTATTTCAATCATTAACCAACAAATATTCATTAGGATGCATTTTAGAGTCTGGATAGCAAGTGAGATACAGTGCCAAAGAAATAGACTGGCATAGCAAATATGGTATTCATAGCCTTACCTTCCCCAGTCTTAAAAACAGCTAAACCTTTAGGCCAGCATCTAGTTCTTCTTTCATTGTTGAAAACCTACGCATGCCCCAGTTACATAGAATTTAAAAGTAGGGTTTGGGCCGAGATTGTGCACCAGTGCATTCTAGACAGGGCAGCACACTTACAGATGAATTACAGGTGAATACAGTTAGGTGTAACCATGAAGGTGCTGGCTTAGAAACCAGGAGACTGTGAATTCTAGTCCTGCCGTAGGCATGAAAGCTGCTGGGTGACGCTGAGCCAGTTACTCTCTCAAACCAATTTAGCTCATAGGGTTGTTGTGAAAAAAAACAACAACCAGGAGAACAAGTAGTACTTTTTAAATTATGTTCTTTATCCACCACTTAGAGTAATTTTATTATTTATAAAAATAATAATAGGATTTTAAAAATCTACCCCCTCCCTTTATGTGCATGAGTCAGTGTGCTGCAGTGGTGAAGGTTTTAGACTAGAAATGGGGAGATCCAGCTTTTAGTTCTGTCTCACCCCCAAGAAACTCACTGGGTGATTTTGGCCTGATTTAGCCTTACTTATTTCACAAGGTTGTGGTGGGAGGAAAATGGCTTTTGAACAAAGCTTAGATATCAGTGATTAGCAAATACAGAGCCTACTACATTGCAATGATTCTGTTCACAAGATTGACAGAGCAGCTTGAGCAGATGACAAGCCAATTTATTTCATATAGAAAAATGAAATTGCAATATTACATAACCTTACTATCAAGCAACTTTGCAAACAGCAAAGAAGCCACAGAATCTGCAAAACACCATAAAAGTTGTTGAAAGCATGTTGAAATCGTCTGATTCAGCAACCTGCCTGCTTCAGTCCCTGCTTTAAACCACAAATCTGGTTCATTGGGGTAATTCTATGAAAATGCTGTTGAATCAAAGCCTGTTGTTGACATTTTGCAGTCTGACTGTGCCCTGGTCCAGATTTGAAAATGGAAAGTGATTTGGAGCATGTCTATGGAGATTCTCAGTTGTCCAGGCCATGGTTGTCCCAAAGGTGCTTGCTTTTTAAAAGACAACTGGACTTTGTTTTTTTCCTGGAAGTTGAAGTCAGAACTGAAGAAGTTTCTTAGATGAGAAGTGAAATGTCTTCAAGGAAAAATAAAGTCCAGTTGTCCTTAGGAAAAAAGCACCTTTGGGATGATTTGGAACATATAAGTGTGGCTACATACACTTACCGAAAGTCCTTATTTTTTTAGCAGATTGTATAGCTACTGTCATGTGATCTTAAGGTAGGACTTATTTAAGGAGATTGTTTCTACATTATAGAAATACTTTAAAATTTTGTGAGCGACTGTGTGTTGGACATTATTTTCAGTTTGCAAAAACCGAAAATACAGTGGATTAATAGATTCAAGGAGCTGCCAACATGTACTAATTTGAAAAGGCAACTGAGCCCTGGATCACATTTTTCTTCAATTCAGCATCACTAGTCAGTCCTTTTGCAACTTTGCCCAGCCTTAACTATTAGTTTATTTAAATTCTGTGGATAGAATGGGCAGGTTTTTTATGTTTTAAAAAATGCTAATAATTCTACAGTTCGTTTCTTTCATGTTGCTATTACAACTCTTCATTCCTTACAAAATAATGTAAAAGTTTACAAATCTAGTTTGCTTTGTGGCCTGATTTGATGTATTATTTTCAAAGATGCTCTGGGGAAGATGGGTGATTTTCTTTGCTTTCACAAGATTGTGCATGGAAGAATCAAGAGCCTTTTCTTGCTTTTTTCCCCCCTGTTTTGTATCTTTTTTTAAAGCTTCTCAACTATAAATATGTGTCTGTGTTTTAAAGCTCTATAAACTCTATAAATATGTGATTATGTTTTAAAGCTCTGGAGCCATACTGATGGGAACCAAACATGGGCTACAAACACTGGCTGCAAAAAACACAATAAATTTTGCAACAGCAACACGGAGAACAGTCGGTTTTTTTATCTTACTAGCAGGGAGGGAAGACATTCAAAGGGCTGCTCCTTCACTGATCCTCAGGAGGGTGTCTTCCTTTCCCATCCCATTTACCCTTCAGTGGCCCACACCTCCAACTCTGCACTTCTATTTCTTTCTCTTTGAAATTCTAAGAAAAACATCAGTGGAACAGGGGAAGACCCCTGAGTGAAACCCTTTGTTCAAAAATGGAAAGAAACTGCATGCATGGAAAGTGGGCTCCAAAAAAGCTCTCCTGAAAGTGTTTCAGTATAATGCTGGATGCATTCACTAAGTGTTGCTGACATTCTTTCCTACTGGGACAACAATACAGCAAGTCTTTGGCAGCAACATCTTGAAATTAGTTCAATTCCCACTCCCGGTAATAGCACTGGAAAAAAGTGTTTGGGTGTTTTGCACCAAGGACAAAGAGATTAGTGTGAACATATGGCTAAAGAATTGCACACTCCGTGCAATCTATCACAGTTTTGTGCGATAGATTTGAGTTTCTTGTAGCTGTTCACAGGAAATAATATCAAACTGCAGAATATTAAATATTGTGATAGCATTAGTGTAATTATTGCTGTGCTATTTCCAGATACAGATATGATAAAATTTGAAAGACTTGGAAGGCGGAAGTTAATGTGTTTGATAGTTAACAGTTTTCATCAAAAAGATGAATACACTTCTTTTCATTTGTTTAATTGTGTGATTCAATTCCTCAGTGCTGACACTTGAAAGTGGTCTTAGTAAACGCAGCTTGATTTATTTTAAGAAAAATAATAGCTGTAATATTTAAAAATAGACAGGCTACTGGGTATGATGTGCACAAAATTAGTGTTATCAACATGTCAGAAACAGGAAATACATGGCCATATGGTAATTGGTGGGTAAATGGCCAAGGCAGAAAGCTTAATCTGCTGTAAGTTCAGTAGCAGAAGGTAGCGAGCAGCAGTTCAAGAATTCTGAAGCTAAATGCAGTTTTGTCTACACTAATAAAAATACTGGATGCCAAAACACTTGCCCTTTCATTTAGGCAGAAATCAGTGACATTGTAGGCAGTCAATGGCCCACCCCAAGCTGCAATCCTCTTCGTGTGGCCAACCTCAGGCTGCTGCTGACTAGAGAGGGACAATTTTTGTTTACTGACAATTTATCGCTCTGGTGGAGCTGTTTTTAGCTGCTCTGCAAGTTGAAAAGGCTAGATTTTTTTTCTGGACAAAACCCATACAAGATAAAAACTAACATGTTTCCCAAGAGATCTTGCTGCCTAATGCAAAGGGCAAGATAGCACCCCCTCCCCTGCGAGTAAAGAAGCTAGCTGAAATGACAGCTGAAAATGGCATTGCATTATGCTCACCTGAGAATAGCACATTAGTTTAGGAGGCTCTGGAGGAACTGTCCTCTAATAAAGAGGAATGGTTGGCAGGCTCAAAAGAATAGCTGGGGAGCTGTTGGTGCTGCCTTCAGCATCTGCTACCTAGAAGCTCATCTCTCCATTACTGCCTTAAGGACTACAAAACCAGTTTTCAAGAAGCAGCAGTTAGAGAGGATTTACTGAGCCTTATGTTCTCTTATGTATTTTCAAAGTGTACTGGACTTTTCTTTAAAGTGCCAACTAGTGATTGCTGCTGTTTTACATTACTATAGTTTGTTATCTATCTGCCTACCTGCCTACCTACCTACCACCTTATATTTGTGTGAAGGTATAAACAAACAGTAATATAGGAATATTTCAGTGTCTGCAGTATGTAGAAAAATACCAGGATGAGGACTTCTAACATGGCACAGCAAAAGATTTGGGGAACCGTGGTCTTCAGAATTATTGCAAAGGTCATAATAAAGGTTTCAGTTTAGTATTTCTGGAATTCAAACCTAGCCTGGTAGAGTTGGGAACATGGAAATGACATCCCAAGTTCATGGAACTGCATGGAACTGCTTATACTTCCAAGATGCTGGCACATAGGTTGGCTTCTTAGGTCATCTCTAGGGACTTCCAGTGAAATATGGCCAATTGACTCCACATCCAGGGAGGGATCCGTGAAGGCTGTAGCTTTTTTAACTACCAACAGAAAGAACCAGCATTCCTTTAGTTTAGATGACTCTGCTGGGTTAGGGAAAGTCCTAGAATTATCTGTCAAGATCCTCTGATACATCAAAGTTCTGCAAGCAGCTTGAGGAGTGGTGCTTCGAAGCAGCCTATGTGCTGAAAGCTGAGGGGCAGGGCTGCAATCCGTTGTTGAAGAAGCAGATTTTTTGGAATTTATTTTTCAAATGGACAGTAATTTGTACCTTTCATTTCTTAATCATTTTAAGGAATATTAATTTTTATTAAGCTAAAAGAGGGTCTCAAACTACTTCAGAGATGCAAATATGTGTAGAAAGTTACCAAACCACCGATACAATTTCACAAGTAGCTGACAATGTAGAGGAGTGTAGAGGAGTCAATTGCAATTTTGGAATACAAACCTGACACCAATTCTTATTATGATGATTTAAATATAAACTTCCCAACACAAAATGAAAGAAGAGCTCTCAAGAAAAGCTCTCTCACAACTTTTAATTATTTAGAGCATAATATATAGGTGATTTAGAGCATAATATATAGGAAAATAAAATAAAATTATTGAATTAAATGAAATAAACAGAATAGATTTTTTTTTAAAAAAAATCAAATAATATATGAAGTAATGTATCAGTATGGTAATAGGAAAGATAGTTCACAAGTATGAACATTTATAGAGAGGTATAGTGAATAGTGTTACATGACTAGAGTTAGGTTTACTTTTTATTTTCTCTCATTTCCTGTGTCTAATTTATTTTGCTCATGACCTCTTACTGTTTTGCTGCACTTTTCACAACACTGCTTACCCCCAAAGGGAATAGCATGATGAGTGTGTACGTAGGTGGATAACCAGGATTTGTGAGTAACTGAAGCTTTTAGTTCAGAAACTGAACAAAAAGCATCATTAATCTGCATTTCCCTTTGAATGTCCATTGTGCCTGGATACATAAGTAGCATAACAAATTAGAATACACGAAGACTGTCTTTGCAGCTCTGTGTGTGATTGTGAAAGGGAAAATACTGTCAGAATCTGAGTAGATGCTTGAGAGAAAGGAGAAGCTGGCATGTCCTGCAGATGCTTTGAGCTGCCCCAGAAATCCTGCTCTTGACTGATAGCCACTTGAACGAGATAATATACATTAGATAACAGCTTTTGCTCTTCTTTGCACCCAGATGCAGATATACATGCCTTTATTAAGGTATTCTGGTCTTCAGGGAATTTGGCTGGGTTTCAAAAGTAGGAGATTGGTTTGTTTGAAGTGGATGTGGTACTTGAAGGTCCTGAGTCCCTTTTTTGGAGCTCCCCTTATCCCAGGGAACTCAGTTGGTACTCCTGCCTTTCTGCAGGACATAACTCAGAGGCTCGTAATATCAACATTGTATGGGATGCTTCCACCTGCTTGCCAATTTACCCATTCAAAAATATGACCCGGTCTCCCATTTTTCAGGACCATGGGCTACTTCTCTTAGTCTGGAGGACTGTCCCATTGCAGCCTGGTTCCCTTTTCCCTATGCCAGAGGTAGGCAACCTTGGCTCTTTTATGACCCATGGACTTCAGCTCCCAGAATTCCTGAGCCAGCCATACTGAGGGGAAAAGAAGAGGTTTCCAAGCTGAGCTGTGCTGGCTCAGGAATTCTGGGAGATGAAGTCCACGAGTCATAAAAGAACCAAGCTTGCCTACCCCCTGCCCTATGCCATCTCCAGAAAATCCTCCCATTACTTTTTTCAAACCTGGCAAATATTTGAATAATTAAAAGCCCTCTACTTCTTTGTGACACTAAAATAACCCAAGTGATATTTTTCTCACTGTGAATATTGCAAAGGCAGGGAAGAGTGATGCTGCGGCCTGAGGGAATTCAGTAGGATGGGAAGGTGGAAAGTGTAGCTATGAGACAGGGAAAAGCGCTCCAAGAAGTTAAGCTTTTTCTCCTCTCAATTATATCAGTTCACATCTGTTTACCAGCCTGGGAGATGGTACAATGGACTGAGCTATGTAAGGTGGATTGAAGTAGTCGTGATTAGTCATTAATGGATCCTGATGGGAAAAGCGGCAGGTGTTTTTGATAGGGCCCTGACAGATCCTTCAAAGACTGGTTTTCTGAACCATCTGCAGTTTCCTGGATAGATTAATTGTTCTTTCATATCAGATCCTTCCCTTTCCCTTATTTCTACTATTTGTTCTCTTGTTTTATCCTTTAGCTTCAACCTAAATGAATTGACTGTTTGATGAGCTGAAAACAAAAACAAAATTGGGCATTTTCTGAGCTTTACTAAGTCACGAGTGTTTCTAAAATTTTTGCTGAGTTCATGACTTCCTTCACTATTTACTAGTAAATATATATTCTTTTAGTAGTTAGGAAACCAAGGTTCCCTAGTCTAACATTACGTATTTGGCATTTTGCAAAATAAAATAAAATAAAAAAAAATCCATTCCTTTATTCCCTACATTTGTCTTCACGTATAAAAGATTGGGAAAGCAGGTATACAGTGTTGAAAAGAAAGAGCTATTTATGTTCTTTTTTAAAGCAATGAACATATGAATCATTGCTGTAATTTTGGTATTGATTTGCTTATTTGCATTTCAATATCCATATGCTTTTTGGTGGGGGAAATGACAATGGCAATATGATTATCTTTTCTAGCTACTTTGGTTATATTCACAATAGAAAGTACATTCCAACTTTCTAGAGCAAATGCACCATCTGCATTTGTTACTTTCTTAAAATACACAAAGCGATGGGTTGTCGCAGCAACTGTTTGCAGTTAACTTTTATGCTATTCCTTTACCCTTCTGAAAAATAATTTCCTTATTCCATTTGTCTGACATGTCACCAACTTCTAGAATTCACACACAGCTAAAACATGAATAATTAATACAGCAAATAAATTGTTTAGTGTGTTATTAACAGATGCCCGCTTTCACATAGTAAAAGGTAAAGGTAAAGGTTCCCCCGCACATGCGTGCTAGTCGTTTCCGGCTCTAGGGGCCAGTGCTCATCTCTGTTTCAAAGCCGAAGAGCCAGCGCTTGTCCGAGGACATCTCCGTGGTCATGTGGCCAGCATGACTAGATGCCAAAGGCGCACGGAACACTGTCACCTTCCCACCGTAGTGGTCCTTATTTTTCTACTTGCATTTTACGTGCTTTTGAACTGCTAGGTTGGCAGAAGCTGGGACGAGTAACAGGTGCTCACTCTTGTTACGCGGCACTTGGGATTCGACCTGCCAAACTGCCGACCTTCTGATTGACAAGCTCAGCATCCTAACCCACTGAGCCACCGCGTCCCTTTTCACATAGTACTTAAACCCAAACATTTGAACAGAGCATATCTGATGCCCCAATGTTTGATTTAGAACATTTGCTTCCAACAGTTTTCATTACCATTTTTGCATAAGCATTTTCATTCAGTTCAACTGCCTGTTGCTTCATTTCTTTTTTAGTCCCATATCTTCCTTTACTAATTCCCTAAGTCTCCCTTTTGAAGTGCTACTTTTTTTTTTAAGTGTACCTATCGGCTCCAAGTTAGAACCCCAGAACTTAATCTGTTTAAATTTTGGAGGGGTGATCTAAACGAATACTTTAGCTATTTGTTCTTCAGCTGCCTTCAGAAAACAAGATGGATGAGGTGAATACCTACCTAAGGATAGTATCAATAGCTGACAAGTTGCGCATAGTCAAAAATGGGGGTGGGGGGGAGTTTATGATTGGAAAGGATAAATGGGTTAGAAGTTTGTAGAAGCAGGAAATTGGCAAACAGGTAAAGGAAACAGAAAAGCGAACACAGTAACAAGCATGTAAACTCAAGTTACAGTACTTTTCAAATTGACCAACTTGTTCAAACTGATTTTTCCCTTTGACATATAATGCTGAATGTCTGAAATTGCAAAACTCTAGAAAATAGAATACCCCGATCAAGGAACCAACAAATTAAATAAACAAGCTAACAGTAAACAACAGGCTAAACAGGGAACCATGAAGACCACTCCCTCCAACACTGGCAGGGCAAGCCAGTAGTATATAAAATGAGAGCAAACCCCACACCCTTCTTGCACTGATGATGTTACCTACTTTGGTAATAAAACAAGAACACAACCAAGCTCAGAGAACACCAAAACCCCAACAGTTCAACCCTGAGTTACAAACATTCTTTTCTGTTAACACTAGAAAAGCTCAAGCAGTCTCAAATGAGCTTCCGTGGTAAGGCAGAACACAGGTCTGTAGAAGGTGCTGTCCCTAACATTACCAAGACATTTTGATGCATAAAATATTTAGGTGCTTTGCTTCAGACATCAGGAGTAATCTACTGTAGGACAATAATAGTCCATCAGCTTTATACTTTGAAACTGCAGATCTTCTGATAAGGCTGAAATATAATCAGCCTGAAATCTGAAAAAAAGAGAGATGTTATTTCATTGCAACAACTTTTAGGATATTTCTGTGGCTAAAGCAGCATTTAGAAAGCAAAGCAATTTGCAAATATAGCGTGTGTCTGAATTGTCCACCTGGCTCATACCTTTCAATCATTATGGATATCAAAGCACTTTGTATATATTCATTCTCTTCAATGTAGTTTTTTTTACTCTACTGGTACTAATGTATATATTGCCATCTCAGTTGTTATTGTTTGTCTTTGAAAGAAACTTTTATCTTTGAAAGCAAGAAAAGCTCTTATTGAATGTCATTTCTTCCTACAAAGTTTGCATGGTCTTCCTCAAAGACACAGTTGGCTTCTTAAAAGAAAAGGCGATAACAGCTGTGCTCCTTACATTTGAGGGTTTCTTGTACAGATTTTTTTTATGTCTAGACTCATATTTGAATTTGTCCATCTGTGAAAGTTTGTCATACGTTTAACTTTGAGAGGTTATGTCAGAGGCAGGTTGATATACAAATTCCTTTCAAATGGGAATATTGTTAGAAAAATATTTACAACTCAAAGAGTTTATTTTTTTAATATGTTTAGAAGTTGTTGTAATTCTTTAATTTCTAACATGCATTTTTATAGATAGTCCTTGTTTAGAAATTGCCTTGGACAGTAAAGCTTTGCAGTTATCATGATGATAAAAAGTTTTGTAACCAATGCCTGCATTTACAGTCTTTCCAGGACCTGTCTCTCACTGAAGTATGCACCATTACAGTCAGTTAATACACACTGTCCTGTGCCCAACCCATTTCTTTTCTTTTCTTGCAGAGTGGAGAGATTGCTTAAAAAAATATCTCTTTCTGAGTTGCTTTTCTCCATAGTGCAAGGCTTTCCTAAATATTGCTAATTGCATGCTAACAATTTCAATTTTATGACCTTAATTAGTTGATTAGAACCCTCCCTGGCAGCTGCTGCTTGAAATTGACAACATCTTAATCAGTTTCACACTAAAGCATTTCTTTCCATGTGTATTCCCCATTGTGTGCCTGCCTACTCTCTTATAATCCCTTCCTCTCCAATGAATATAAATGTAAACCTCCTTGTTGATTATACCAGCACCAAAGTGAACATTTCAAATTTTTCACATAAGCACCTTTTTGTTTGGTGACTGAATTGCCAATCCCAAATAAAGTGGCTAAATTATGACTATTTGTATCTTCTTAACTCTTTCTATAATTTTTAGTACTTGTAATCTTATCCTAATATATATGTTGCTCCAAGTTTTCAACAATTTAAACTTTCTTTTTTCTGTTTGGCTTATGACTGCCGAACCCAATTCACACTATAGATCAGTCTCTTGTGTGGTCTCTGGTTGTTATGTGGAGAGTTGAAGCAGGCCTCTTGTGAAAAGTTTTCACTACTGTCAGGTACTTCAAGGAGAGTGTCTAAACTACTGAGATCCCTCCTGTAATTATTTTATCTGAGTTGCTTGGAGATATGACTAAACACGGGCCACTTATTGACACTTTAAATGTGATCCCTGGGCTTCTATTTCGGGAGATCAATATCTATACTTATGTGCATAACACATGGGATTTATGGAGATTCTTAGTCACCCAGGTCATGGTTGTCCCAAAGATGTTTTTTCACCTGGCAACTGGACTTTCTTTTTTCTCTTTGAAGACATTTCACTTCTGCTTCTCCAGAGCAGAAGCTTCTTGGATGAGAAGCAAAACGTCTTCGAAGAGGAAAAAAAAAGTCTAATTTCCTCATTAAAAAGCACAAAAGCAGCACAAAAAATTAGTGGACTTCCTATTGCTCTCTTCTCTTTCACTGCAACCTTCTTTATTATTTGTTCATGTCTAACATCTTTCATTCTCCACCTTCTTTTTGAACAACCCCATCATCACAAACTTCTCTTCAAACAGACCTTTGTAAAGATCCAGTTTTCCAGAAAGAATAATGGTGTGTTAAAGGGAATGGGGAGGTAGGGAAGGAGGGGTATGAGTACTTTAGTCACCATGCATTGTTCCACATTTTCCCCAAAAACATAAGTTGTTTCATCCTCCCCCAACATTTCCAATAGACTTTGTGCAACTGAGTTCTGCTAGCATCAGCCTAAGTGCTTCTTTTGCACAGCCTGACTTCTCTGACCTGAAAAACTCATTATGAAATATACAGCCTTGAATATTTCATTGCATTTGCTTATTCATATTTGTAGCCCTCCTTTTGAATGCTTAGAGGGCAATGTATAAATAAAATGGAACAAAAATGTAAGTGCTTATATACCACAATACTGTATTAAAATCCTCATAACTAGCATAAAAAATACTTATCCATGTAGCTATCTGTCTGCTAATGCAAAACAAATTCTGTGAACATTAAAGGTTGAAAGAAATGGGCAACTGTTTCAAAAAAGACATTAAGGAGATAGGATGTCACTGAGATCTTTAAATACTGAAAGAATTATCATAGAAATTTATCTGTGGAGATTCTCAGTCATTCAGATCATGGTTGTTACAAACGTGCTTTTTCAGGAGGCAACTGGATTTTTGCTTCTCATCCAAGAATCTTCTTCAGTTCTGACTGGATGGTGAGGAATGGAAGGATTTATCTTCCTTGCAGACAGCTGATCATTTACATTATTTTAGAGAGTCATTGAGGCCACTTGGAGGTTTATCTGTGTCCTCAGGGTCACCTGCGTCATTGGCAAGTTGGGGCTGTGCTTTCTGCAAGATGTTTTCTGCCCTGTGTCCCTTCACTGTTGAACACGAGTTCAGATTGTTGGGGATGACTGTGTTGTCTGCATCTCAAACTGAAGCACAAATGTTTCTTGTAGACTGTATTTTTTCTGGGAATTCATTCATACTCCTGCATCACTTAAAGGGTGTACATCCCAAAGTGCATAGCTAAATATCTATGGAGATTCTCAATCATCCATGGATATCAAAGAAACTTGTTTTATTGCTTTAGAGCAGCCTTTCTCCAGCCTAGCACCTTTTAGATCTGTGATATTTCAATGCCTATTTTTCTATAAAGCAGGCCATATTGGCTGTGAAACATGGGAGTCGAAATTAAACAACACTAGAGTGCCCTAAGTGAAGTTAAAATGTTTTAGTGGAAGGAATGGAAGTGATAGATGCAAATTTAATGGAAAGAGAAGCTTTTTAATTGATGGTTATTTGAGAATAGTACTAAATTGCCTTGGGCATCTTTCAATTCATTTTTACTGCAATTTTTAATTAGATGGCATTTCTATATTTCAAGATTTCTATGCCAAGTAGATATTGCTTTGAACGTCTGTCCAATTTTTGAGTCTCTCCTCACTTATTTGGCAATCTTCGGGGTATCCTTTCAGAAGCTGTTTTCAAAGCCTTTTCAAGTTTGCCTGGCACACTAGCTATGTCAAGTGAAGCATTTAGAAAACATACAGATACAATATCTGACCCCACCTGACCCCATCTCACTTCTTCCAAAAAGCTGGAGATCTTCTGGGAAACTTGTGGATCACAGTCCCAACACACCTGGGAGTAACCAGGTGGGAAAAGCTGCTTTATCATAGGCTTACACAATTATTCTATTCTTATTCTACATCATATATCTCACTAGAAAAATAGGCGATGGAGCTATGAGTAATACAGCACATAACTGCCCTGAAAACATTATAATTTATATGCTTGAGAAAATATATGAAATATCAGAATATTGACTTCTATTAAATAGAAGTCAGATCAAGAGGACAGTGAAAGCAAATGATAACCAAGATTTGGCTGTAAGATATAGTGCATAGCAGAATATTTCAATGGAACTGAAGAATTTATCTTCATTGTCGTGATTTCCTGAAATATATGTATTTACATCCCATTAGCATACCAATCTGATAGTTGAGCCCATAATAAAAGCAGAAAAAAGTTAAACATTTATTATTTATTTGCAATTCAATTTGTAGTCTAATCTTGACTTATTAAAATTTGTTATCTTCTGTGGGAACATATTATTGTTCAATCCCCAAACCAATTTCCCTGGTCTATACTTTTTCAATTGCATCAAAATAATTTGATTCTGATTTAGCTGCACATACAAAGAAAAATGGGAAAATTCTTAAAAAGCTGATTTCCATCAAACCTTATTTTGTCCTCTAGATTCAGGGTTGCCTACCACCAGATTTCCTATGGACTTCATCTGGACTTCATCTTCTGGAATTATTCAGCCTGTATGGCTATTGAAGTTTTTTTCTGAGATTTGAAGTTCCCAGATGTGAAAGGTGCTCAAACTGGGAACGACTGCCCAATACTGATTTTCAAATAAGATCTAATCTAGCCATATTTGGAGCGGCTCAGCTACCACTGAGTTGGGCCATTCTCTTTTTCCATTTAGCATTTATTTTCTGGAATGAGACAGAATGAATTCTCAAGGTCATACCTGGCACACCAGTTATGCTCTCTACCTGCTGCAATACACAGAAGTACTCATCAAAAAACAAAACATGTGATTTTCGAGAAGAGCAAATTCCATACTATTTAGAAAAGTGTCAGTGTTCAAATTTCGTTCTGTATGGTATTAGTGACATGCTTTTTGAAGTTCTTCTCTGGTTAGCTTGTACAGAACATTTGGCATGGAGAGGATTTATCTTTTCATTTCCTATTCATCCCTTTCAGCTCTTGTCAGCCTTTCTGCCTGAGTTATCTGTCTGAGGAAGAGAGATTGATTAAAGCAATTGTTTCACAGCTCTACACAAGCTCATTTAAGCAATAATCTAAAAGCCACATGAATGAAAACAGAAAAGTCATCTAAGAATGAACAACACAGACCTGATTTATTTTTCTTCTTCAGAATCAAATCTTCTTCCCTGTAGGTGCCATGACAGTTGTTTTGCCTTCGTGTGTGAATTTCTCTGGTTCAACACTTCTCTACTGGCTGTTGAGGAAAAGCAACGGAGGAATCTGAATTCTGTGAAACTGATTCCTGAATGAATTATTGAGAGATACCTTTCCCCTTTTCTGGGTTTAATGATAAACATGTTTCCCTTTTCCAAAGGTCTACTGGAGAAAGTAATCATTCAAATTTATACATTTCTATATATAAAAGCAGGGACGCGGTGGCTCAGTGGGTTAGGACGCTGAGCTTGTTGATCAGAAGATCGGCAGTTTGGCGGATTGAATCCTGAGTGCCACGTAACAGAGTGAGCGCCTGTTACTCATCCCAGCTTCTGCCAACCTAGCAGTTTGAAAGCACGTAAAAATGCAAGTAGAAAAATAAGGACCACTACACTGGGAAGGTAACAGGGTTCTGTGCGCCTTTGGCGTCTAGTCATGCCGGCCACATGACCACAGAGACGTCCTCGGACAAGCGCTGGCTCTTCGGCTTTGAAACGGAGATGAGCACCGGCCCCTAGAGTCAGAAACGACTAGCACGCATGTGCAGGGGAACCTTTACCTTTTATATATAAAAGCATGAAAACAAAATCCTAAGGATTTGCCTATGCATTAATATATTCAGTATCTTTCTGCATGAAACCTAAGTTGTTCAAATCTGACTTGTTTTCCCAACACCTTCCAGATTTTTACTTTAACATTATACAGGTACACTTATGCAAAAATATCCCTGCAAATGAGGACTAAAAGGGTATTGTTAACTTTTAGTTTAATTTTAATGCTTTTATTCCCAACCGGATAGAAGCGTAATGTGAGTCTTAAATAATAGAGCTTAAAGTTACGTTTTATATTTACGTTGTCGATTGAGAAAGCATTCAATGTATTTATTTGCAGAAAGTTAGGTTCTTTTCCCACAAAACCATGTTAACAAGTTGTTAGGTAAAACAATATAGTCAAATCTTCTTAAGAGGCAAACCTCCAGCCCAAAAAAATCCTTATTTATAATTTAGCTGAATGAAATATTTCATAATTATTTCCTAAATTAAATGTTTGCAATTTCAGCATGGGCAGAAATGGCAGAAAATAGATGAACTAGTTGCCTTTAAATAGCACTAAGACTTATATGCTGCTAAAAACTGTCTTTGTTTGGGAAGATGTAAAATACCTTTATGGTGAGAGCTTATGGTGAGTAAAATAGTAGATAAGCAGGATTTATTTCTTACCATACTATAAGCAGAATTTGATCTATGGCCAATATTCTAAGGAAAGGCTAGTGGCTACTAGGTAAAGGTAAAGGTTCCCCCGCACATGTGTGCTAGTCGTTTCCGACTCTAGGGGCCGGTGCTCATCTCCGTTTCAAAGCCGAAGAGCCAGCGCTTGTCCGAGGACGTCTCCGTGGTCATGTGGCCGGCATGACTGGATGCCAAAGGCGCACGGAACGCTGTTACCTTCCCACCGTAGTGGTCCCTATTTTTCTACTTGCATTTTTACGTGCTTTCGAACTGCTAGGTGGGCAGAAGCTGGGACGAGTAACAGGCGCTCACTCTGCTACGCGGCACATTTGATCCACCAAACTGCCGACCTTCTGATCAACAAGCTCAGCGTCCTAACCCACTGAGCCACCGCGTCCCTAGTGGCTACTAGTGGCATTCATTTCTTTATAAACAGTGTACATGTAATCATCAGGCACAAAAACCAGAAGCCAAGGCAGAGTTCCTCAAAAGCACTGCGAGTTTACTACATGCAGCCTGTACAAGAATCTAATCTACTAATGGTAGGAGGTGTGTGGACATAGGTCTCTTTCATTATGTATCAACTCCAGTCTTCTGATGCATTTAATCCCACCCTCAGGCTCAGCCTGGTCATCTCCTACAGTAATTTGGTCATGATGTTCAGGAGCATTACTGTCTGTCTTCAAATTTTCTGAAGTTACAGTTTTATGCCTATTTATTTCATTTGCGTTTTTAGGAGTGAGTGCAGTTTGGCTGAATCCTATTTATTATCATAGCTACCATTCTGTGCCCTGGTGATATACTTCACTGAACACAATTGGACTTTTTTCTGAATAAGCATGCAGAAGATGGCATTTGGAAAGATTTTGTATTCATTTTCTGCTCTAGGAACTAGCAGAGAAGCTTATTAACCTCGATAGAACATGGTGAATTGAATGATACCTTACAAGTCCTCCAATGCATCTGAGCAACAAGAGGGCACTTGTGCCAGCTGAGAGAAAAAGTAGGCATCTGCCTTAATTTCTATCCTCTGTGGAAATATTCATGTGTTATACTTAACCCGAGAGCTGTCCTGTATTTGAAATTTGCTCTCTTTGAAAGGTCGTTCAGTCCAGATCTGGTTTTAATATAGTCATAACAAGGAGAAATATCTGATTTTTGTCAAGAAACTGACATGTAGTAGTCCCTTGGGTTGGAAGAAGAAATATTGTTATGCAGTTTGTCTCTGGATACAAGGGTTGCTTTGCAATCCCAGTCTAGAGAATTGGAAAGAGGAGAATTTTAAGATGGGGCAATTGTCATTACCGAACCAAAGATATATCCATGGTTGTCACCTTAAGCAGAAAGTGAACCTGGGCACTCTTCAGGCACCTGTACTCACAGTGTCAATGTTCTGGAGTCAGACCCCCTTTGTCTCCTTATTTATCCTTATAAGCCTGGGAGGATAGGGATCTAACCCACAGGTGACATAGTTCATATTATCAAGGACTTTCTGTACTTCCTCAGGATCTGCTGATTCAACTCTTATCAGTAAGGATTGCAAAATGTCATCCATGGCATCTCTGTTCACTATCTGCATGTGCTCAGCTATCTTCTTACAGTGGCCCATTCTTCAGGCCCATTCTACCCTAAAAATAGTCCGCCTCACCTTAAAAATCAAGCTGCTAGCATCATTTTCCAAACAATTGCATTTTTCGCTAGACTTTGACTGCCACAGTAGTAGATTAACAAAATATGAAAACTTAAGTCATCAGCCTGGGATCATTTGGAGTGCAAAGAAAAGTTTCATCGTATGTAATTTTCAGTTGTAATTACATACATTTCCTATTTTATTATCATGATTTTAGCATAACAAAAGTTTAAGTTAGGTGTTTACCTTAGATTTAAAAGAGATTGTAATTATATTAGCATCCCCTAGGCCAGGGATAGGCAACCTTGGCTCTTTTATGACTCGTGGACTTCAAGTCCCAGAATTTCTGAGCCAGCATGGCTGGCTCAGGAATTCTGGGAGTTGAAGTCCATGAGTCATAAAAGAGCCAAGGTTGCCTACCCCTGCCCTAGGCTATCAAACCTGATTAGTCTGACATTTTTCATTAGGGTGGTCAAACATGAAAACTTGAGATAACTTACTAGGGAATACACCCAAAAGAATTCTGCTGGATATAATTATAAATAAATATTTTTTAAAAAAAAAGTTGCCAGAATTTCTGGATCAGAACTTGCCAATAAAACATGACTATAGAAATCATTAACCTATCTCCAACTATATTGGAGTATAGGTTTGGATAAACCTGATATTAAAGTGTTGTCTAATTCTCAATTTAATATTGATTAGATAATTCAGATGTCTGGAGGTTCTAATCATCCAGGTCATGGTTGTCCCAAAGGTGCTTTACAAAGGCAACTGGACTTCCTTGATTTTTCTTGAAGACATTTCACTTCTCACCCAAAAAACTTCTTCAGTTCTAACTAATTAGTGGAGAATGGAAAAGATTTTTATTCTTTGCAGTTAGCCAGTCATTAACACTCAAAGACCATCAGAGTACTAACGCTGGCTGAGGAACTCTGGGAGTTGAAATCCACAAGTCATAAGTGGGCCAAGTTTGAAGACCCTTTATATGGAGCCTTATAACCCCTTTTAAGTTTGCCTTTATTGAAAACAGAAGATAGAAGTACCCAATTTAAAAAGGTGACCAGGAATAGTTGCCACAAATTGTTCAATCAGTTTGTCCACTGTTACCATTCTCATCATGTTGTCAAAGAATATCTTAACTGACAGTATGTTGCTATACAAAATAAATTTCACTTAATAGCAATGTACTGTTTGGATTTGATATTCCATGCTGTTGCAATATGGGAATTCCATTTGTCCATTAAAGGGAAAGGTTGAAGCACAGAGATACAATTTGTTATTTTTCACATACTTAGTTTTCTGCTATTTCATGATGTCTAGGTATAGATTTTGTAAGTTAACCCAAGTGCCAGTCAATATTGAAAACACTGCAGGCTATTTTTTTTAAGTATCATCACATATATATATATATATATATATATATATATATATATATATATATATATATATATATATATATATATGTGAGATGTAGCCCATCTCACGTAGTGACATTTGTCTGCCAGTTAAGTCCTACTATTTCAGTAGGACCTTTAAGTAAGCAGATTGCTCAGTCTTTATACAGCTTTAGATATGTTGGGACTACAAATCTCAGAATCCTTGGCCAGTGTGCAATGGGTTGTGAACGGATAGAGCACTTGTCACAATGTATTTGAAGGGCTGCCAAAGTAATAGTAACGTGCTCAGAATGCAGAGTAACAAGAAATACGGCTAGCAAATAGTCTGTTACTTGATTTATAGCATTGCCTATAAAGGAATGGCAGGTACGACTGATGAAGATGCCAGCAGAGTGGAATAGGATGTCAGCAGAAGATAGACTTCATTGGAACTGGCTAATTAAGAAGACTGCTAGATCCATGCTTCATACTGAGGAGGGCAGAAGGAGAAAATACCCTGGTGTTTTAGGACTGATTATATGAAGCTTCTGATTGCAAGGGGCTTGTTTGTTTAGGCAGATAATCACTTCTTTACAAATGTATATTTTATTTCTACATTTGTAATTCTTTTTTATTGTAGTGTAAGGTCCCAATCCCTTACTTGAACTTGAGATATAATATCAGTCTAATGAAATAACCCAAGCAGAGACTTCTTGATCAAGTAGCACTTTTTTTGATCAAATTAAGCAGCTGGGTGGCAGACCAGCTGGAATGCTGGCAGAGTTATCTCCAGAAGTGCCACACCTTGGAAAGTTAGTAGCATTGCTTTATAAACTTTTTTAGCCAATGAAAATCAGCCGACAGAGCCATCACATCATAAGGAAGACATTAATCATTCCTGTACACTCCCTTATTCCCCTCCTTCAGTATATATCCCATTCATGTACATAATCCTCATGCGTGAGATTTCCTTGGTACAAAAGCTGATTGCAGAAGCAAGAAAGCAACGGTTAGACTAAACAATTTCCCTTTCTTCCAGTTAACCCTTCAGTACCATTGTTAAAGATGAACACCAGGACAGACCTCTTTCAAGTACACCTGTTCACAGTATTTTACAGTCAAAGAAATGGGGATTTCCATGTACATTTGGGGTAGCTTTTCTAAATGTAATTCTGGTACTTTATAATTTCATCACTCCAAAGGGACACCATTATACCAAAATTCAACTAAGAGGAATTGATTTAAGCAATAGATAAGCACTAGGAAAATGTCTTTAACCTGGATTTTTATAGTTTTATGTAATTGTAAGTCTGCTAGATTTCTGTATTAAACTTCAATCTCAAATACACCACTCTAAGTTAACTGTGAAATGGATGTATATTTTCTTAGAATTGAATATTGATATGTTTGGTTTAGAATCAGAAGTGTAATAAGAATGCAAATTTAGTCTGTGATAGACAATTCAATTCATTTTCTAGGAAATTGACCAACAATTTCCTTAAATTAAAATCTGAGAATTGGGGAACTTGGTTGGGCAAATTTCTAACAGCATCCCCCTCTTAGATGTTGTACTTTTCCCCATGTAAGATCCAAAGCAGTCCTTCTTAGTTAAGAATGAAGTCCTATTCTGAAATCCTCTAAGCATCTTTATAGCCATGCAAACTGGGCAAGAGTTTCAAAATATGAATATGAGCCATAAAGAAAATAGTCTGAAGTACTTCATTTAATAAAATCCTATAGATCCTGTAAACATGTGCTACAAAGGGAATTGTTAGATTCTCCTATAATGTAATGTAGCCTAGAGTTCTTTATCTTATGAGATTGCAAGAAATGTCTATTGTGTGATTTTATTTCAGTGCTTTTGTAGTGTGTGTGTTTGTGTGTGTATGTGTCCTTGCATCCATGTCTGTGAGTTAGTGTTGACTCCTGGCAACTGCCTTGGAACTGTCCCTGAAGTTTTCTTGGCAAGATTTTTAGAGTGGTTTGCCATTGCCTGCTTCTTAAGGAGGCCAGCAAAGCAAATACATATTATTTTGCTTTATACCAGACTGGGTTGTGATGTGCTCTACATCACACAAAGTGGTAAATATTTTATTATGCTCTATACCACATTAGTTGAAGGTAATGGTGATGGTGAGGCTATAAAGAACCCACCCAAAAGCACTGCAGCAAACTGCAGAAACTTTCTATCCTTCAGAATGTAGTAGAGCTTATACTCAGTCAAAAAGCAGTGGTCAGAAATATAGAAAGGCTCTGACTGAGCAGAATACTTTCTGTACAGAAGATCATACTTGGTCTTCTGACTTTTCTAGGCAGTGATAGGAAACGTGCCTTAACTGGAGATGTAGACTACGTATATATCAATGGCCTGTCCATCATTCAGTTTAATGCATGCATATAGATCCTAAATCAGAGGTCCCCAACCTTTTGGGAACCAGGGACCAGTTCTGTGGAGAAAGGTTTTTCCACAGACCAGAGAGTGTGTGGTTTTGTGTGCTGCCTGCATCCCATGGATGGGGCTTTGCTTCTTTGTGCGGACCGGTTGCTGGCATACCACAGCCCGGTGCCAGTCCACGGATGAGGGGTTGGGGACCTCTGCCCTAAATAATGCTACAGTCCTGTCTATGTGAGCCATTGTTTTCATCTGAAACATTAGTGATAGTTCTTCATTTTTTTCAGTGGGTTATTCCAGCTCTTCTGAGTGATATAAGATGGGAAAATGAAACTCAGCCTCCTTTGGTAGGGGAAGACTCAATACTTTCTTTGCTGTTCTTAGAAAATTAACACATGATTTTGGCCTACCGTTAATCATCTTCCTTGAAAACCTTTCTGTGTGATCTGGAACAATTTCTTAATGGATGAGAAAGACAAAATATTATAGAATGTTTTTTATTTTATTGACAGTAAAGTAAAAGTGTACACAAGCCAGCTGTTAAGTCCTTTTTTTAGGATAAAGCCTTAAGCCAAACTGTAAATCAGCCATCAAGGCAAAAATCAGAAGAGAGACAAAAAAAAAGCAAGAAAAACTGTTAGGTGATTATTATCTTGAGATACCATAAACCATCAAAATTGCTACTATCTGACCAGAGGTGAAATAATTCACAGTGAGTTCTTTGTGATCCTCCATTGAAGCAAGTATTGAATGAAACAAGCAGCATTCCCTACTCCTTCACATAGCTAAAACTGCTACTCTTTTTTGTCTTACTCCCAATCACAAGAGCAGAAGTGTACAGATAGTCCTCATTTTGCGACTCCAATTGGGACTGACAACTTGGTTGTTAAGCAAAGAGATCACTAAGTAAAACTATAACTGTGCTCAGTGCTTTTTTTGTATGAAAAAAGGTGCCGGAACTCACATCTTGTTAATCTTTTATTTAAAAAATTATATATTCAGTTCTTAGCAGGACCAGTGGTTGAGAAGTAATTAGTATTTTTTTCCCATTTTTATATTTGGTGTCACACTTTTACACCAAAAATTTAAAAAAGATTTTCAATTTGCCAATGATTTTTTGAAATAAAGATTTTTTTTACCTTTCGCACATAGTCAATCACTGTACACCCACCCACAGACATCAGTTGTGTAACGAAACATAATGGTTGCCACCCGCAGTAAGCACTCGGCACGCGACCACACAACCAATCACAAGCCAAGCAATGCCACAAGCTGAACAGCGCCATCACAACCAGCGCAGATGAAGTACGTATGCTTCAGACTCGACACACAAGCAGCCCACATGCACCATTTTAATGATTTTGCCGGTGACCTGCTTCACTGGACAGGGCAATTCAAGTCCATGTGGTAAAAGGTAAAGGTAAAGATTCCCCCGCACATGCGTGCTAGTCATTTCCAACTCTAGGGGCCGGTGCTCATCTCCGTTTCAAAGCCGAAGAGCCAGCGCTTGTCCGAGGACATCTCTGTGGTCATGTGGCTGGCATGACTAGACACCAAAGGAGCACGGAACGCTGTTACCTTCACACCGTAGTGGTCCCTATTTTTCTACTTGCATTACGTGCTTTCGAACTGCTAGGTTGGCAGAAGCTGAGATGAGTAATAGGTGCTCACTCTGCTACGTGGCACTTGGGATTCGACCCGCCAAACTGCCAACCATCTGATCGACAAGCTCAGCGTCCTAACCCACTGAGCCACCGCGTCCCTTTCCATCTGGACCAAACATCAAATTTTCAAAAGTTACTTTTAAAACTTGGAAAATCCATCAAAAAAATGTGCCAGAACTCTGTTCCAGTGCGTTCTATGACAAAAAAAAGCACTGACTGTGCTTATGATCTTACTTCTTTCTTTTGCTTTACAAACCTGCAAAGGTTGTAAATGCAATGACTGGTGGCAAGTTACTTTTTCATCACTGTCATAATGCAAATGGTCACTAAACAAATCAGTTTCTGAACAAGAACTATGTACACAGTATTATTTGCAGACATTAAATGTAAATGTATGACTGTTGTAGATTATAGGCAATCATGCGTTATGTCCTTATGAATATACAAAATAACATTATCATAACCTTCTTCCAGAAATATAAACCTCTTTTTTTTTGCCTTCAAGTTGCATGTTACTTTGTAGGTGGCATAAACAAATTTATAGTAACTCGGGCAGAAACCTCAGCTGCTTACGAGGAAGAAAATTAGTAGAGAATCTAGGGATTATGAATGCGTAGGAATACAGCATGCATAATTTAAACAGCACTTTAATATGCCCAATGGCAAAGTAAATAATATAACCTTGTAAAACGATCTTATATAATATTGGTAGTGAACATAAGTTATTGAGATTTGAAATGTAGAAAGGAAATGTAGAGGGCATATGTTACTCCTGAAATAATAGGGAATTTAAAACCTTGTTATATGCTGTATTTGAATCAGTCATAATGTACAGATGTAAAGGAATACAGAGATAACCTTGAAGAAGGATTGTGTGGGTGGTTATGTAAATACCAATTTGGCCCTGACAAAGATGGCTTGGGTCCGGGATATTTGAGGGAACACCTGCTGCCGGCATCAAGTTCCCTTCGTCCTGTGCACTCCCACAGGGAGGGCCTTCTCAGGGTGCCGGCGGTAAAAGATTGCCGGCGGATAACACCCAGGGGGAGGGCCTTCTCTGTGGATGCGCCTGCCCTTTGGAACCAGCTGCCCGTGGAGCTTAGGACTGCCCTGACCTTCGCTCATTTCGACGGGACCTGAAGACCTGGCTCTTTGAGCTTTCCGGCCCAGGCTGAGAGTTTTAATTGGGGTTTTTATATTTCTACTTTAGGGACTGAATTGAATCATTTTTAATTGTTTTTTTTAATTTTTGTATTGATGTTTTAAACATCTTGTAAACTGCCCTGAGTCCTACGGGAAAAGGGCGGTATATAAATCTAATAAAATCTAAAATCAAATCTAAATGAGGGAAGGGAAAGAAAATCAAGATAACATCACCTTAGTTTTCTATGACATAAAAGAGAAAGAGAGACGCTCTGTCAGGTTTACAAGATTCTGTTACTGTAATCTACAACAATAGACTTCCAATAGTCCTTATGGTATCTTTTTCCTGATATTGATTTAAAACCTTCCATATTTTAGCCTTCATTCAAAGCCTCTCATACTTTAATTATAAATTTATAATCCTAAAGTAATTTGAGAATTTATTTATTTATTTTTATTTTAATCCCATTTATATCCCGCCCTTCTCCGAAGACTCAGGGCGGCTTACAATTTAAGCACAAACCAATGTGCTTAGCAGAATGAGCTCTGGTAATTTCTTTTTTTATGAAAACACTATATCAACAGAACTTTGGATCTGTTCAACGATAGGTATATTTATTAGGTGACTAAGGTGAGGCTAGCTACCTACAATCAATGGTAAAATGGAATGGTTTTCTATCCATTGGCATCTTAGTGTCTTTCAATTTTGCGTATTTTTTTTCTAAAAGAAAAAGGAGATACTTAAATGCTAGAAGTGTGTAGATTGGATGTTATCTTTGGTATGATATTTCACATGGGAAATTTAGGAAGCTGGCTGCATTGCTGTGATGCTGTCTCTTGCCTCAGATTAAACTTATTTTGCTTCTTCCATATCATTTCTCACAGAATCAAAATGATCCATCCATTAGAACTGTCATGGTTTTGTTACAGATTTTGAAAAACTACAAAGCTATATAGTACCAACTTTTAAGAAGCTGCTATGCCTCACCTTTAGGAAAATTCAGTACCTTCTTTCTAACTGGTTACACATCTTCAGCTTTGCAAGCAGTTAGTGCCATCTCAAGAAATGGAATATTAAGAGCACAACTAGATTATCCTGAAGGATAGTTAATGGGAATTGAGAGTCATAAAATCCACACCTTTGTCTTTTGAAGTATATGCTGAGTGGATTCGTCTATTCTGTTTGAATTTAATTTTTATTTCCCAGCCAAAGGAAATTTTTCCGTTCCATTGTGGAATCGAAGTCTATAGGAAGCAGATACTAATAATTAGGAATGTAAGGGTCATTTTAAATACATGTTGTTATAGCAATCACTGAGCTTTTGTCCTCCAAGTTAACTTTCCTGCTAATTACTGAAACACATGCACACAATGCATTTGTTGTTGAACTTGGCTCCCCAATGTATGCTTTTTTTCCTGTAAAAAATAGAATGCATTTTCTAAAATTGAAAAGCACTTTGAGATGGACACTAATAGATGTTGTGAATTATATACTTCTCTGTGCCATAATAATTTTGGCAAGTGATAGCACTTCATTTGAAAAGAAATTAGTAATTTTTTTTTACATCCCAGCTGATCATCTTTAGCCACAGCTACTTGGAATGTCATAAGAGCAGATCTGAATAAGAAGATATTCCTTATAAATCATTTTAAGCATCAATTATGCAGATATGATAATTAAATATTGAATGTAGCAAAGTACTGAAGTAAGTTATGTTATGGGATGTTCCTTGGACTGACCATGTGGATTATTTTAACCATCAGGAAAATCAGAGCAAATACAGATTGAGTAGTTTTTATCTGTATTGCTGCATTTCATGGGCACTTTCTAAACATAAGAGTGATGCAAGTATGAAGGTCTTCTTAAAAGTTGGGTATTTGGAGACACTGAAGCAGACTCAGAGATTATGTTTCTTCCATATATCTAATTCCCATCCAAACTTCAGCTAAATACAAATGCTCTTCCAATTCAAATGCCTGATGATGGAGAGGACAGTGATCATTCCTGAATATATCTTCCTTCTCTGGGGTTTGTATCTCCAATATGTATATGCCATTTATTCCTCCTTGCTTTACTGAAACCCAGATAATCTGCCATATCTAGACTCTTGCTGGTGACAAACATTGGATATGGAAAACTAGGATCTGCACTGCAGTTCCTGCTTGTTTAGCCATAAGCCCATCCTTCTGGCCTAAATGTTGGAACAGGGCAAAGTGATATAGGACACATGCATATATGGTTAATGTATGTCCTAGAGCAGTGGCCCCCAACCTTTTGGGCACCAGGGACTGGTTCCAGGGAGAAAGGTTTTTCTGCAGACCAGAGCGGACGTGGTTTCACGTGCTGCCTGCATCCTGTGGATTGGGCTTTGCTTGTTTGTGCAGCCCAGTTGCTGGCATGCCATGGACTGGTACCGGTCCACAGACCAGGGGGCTGGGGCCCCCTGTCCTAGAGAAACATATGATGATTGATTGATAGACAGACTAGACCAAATGAGTTGGGCAATATTCTATTTTTTTCCCCACTGAGGTAGATACATGATTGTGAGAAAAAAAAAATACTCCGCAATATAATAGTTTAACATAGGGGTGTCAAATGCATCATGCTGAAACCACGCCCACCCCAGTTCCAGCAAAAGGGAAAAAGTCAAGATATGTTGCAACATGTCACTTGACATGGCAAGTTTGACACCCCTGGTTTAACAAGTCTGCATTATGAAGTTACATAGCTCTAGCATCAAAACATTTTCACAAGGAAGAGAGAAGTAACGTAGCAGTTTATTTTTTTATAAAATTAGGCACTGATAATATATGTAAGGATTTTCTTTACGATTGCTGACTGAAAAGGTGTTCAGAGAGTTATGCAATATTGACCAATTCATGACAATGTTAAGTAACAGGACTCCGGTGCATATGACAAGTGAAGCAAATTGTTAGGTTGAGAATTAATTAGGTAAAAAGGCAGTAGTATTAATAGATTGCTACTATTCGTGTGTGTGTGTGTGTGTGTGTGTGTGTGTGTGTGTGTGTGTAAGAGAGAGAGAGAAGGGGGGAGAGATTGAGGGAGAGAGAGAGAGAGAGCAGGATAATAAGTCATTGGATTTCAGCTTTGATTTGAGGTTGATCAATATTTTTATACTGTTCAATGTTTGGTTTTTACTTAAATACCTTAGCATAAATATATATTTTATAAGCAGGGCTTTTAACTTTTTATGGGGCCCACTAAATTAATTGTCTAAACCAATTAAGCCATGAGAAAGCTTTTGTGGGAAGTTGCTTGGCTATAGCTAGTCAACAGAGGGCATTTTTATCTCCTTCTTAACAGGTCCTCTGTGAATTGGAGAGATCTTTTCATCTGTTGTGCTATTGTTCTCTTTGCAAATCATTTCCCAAAATTACAGACTAAACTCTTCTCTTGACCTTTATGCCTATGGCAGCCTGAGGGGACCTGACAAATAAATATCAGGAGTATTACAAAAAAAAATAATTGCCTACGAAGGCCATTTCATTTTGCTTTTGCTTTGCTTTGCTTCATCTGGCAGCTACAGCCCAGGTAGAAGAAGGAAGGCCTGGGAAGTAGGCCAGAGATGAAGCCCCAGGTGGGTAGAAAAACAAATGAGGAAAGAAGCTCCATTTATTTTCTCTCAGCTTTTTCCTCCTTCTTTTGCTTTCTATTAAAATTTATCTCCCAGCTACAGTCCAGCTGAAGGTATTGGGGTTGTTTTTAAACAGTCTGTTTTAGAGTCCTTTTTTTAAAAAAAAATCCATGATTGGAGTTGAAGCCTTCTAAAATCCTGGATGACAGGAGCAGGGAGGGAAAAACTAATGGAAATGGGTGAGTTTCAGTTTAGATTCTGCACATTTTGTGGATATTTCAAAGTCGTTCTGAACAATTTGCAGAGGGAGAGGACCACACAAATACATTAAATATTGCCACAATCCACAAAGAAATACCTGGTACTGTGATCAAGTGGAGCTGATTTGGAGTCGGTGGCTCAGTGGGTTAGGACGCTGAGCTTGTTGATCAGAAGGTCGACAATATGGTGGGTCGAATCCCGAGTGCCGCGTAACAGAGTGAGTGTCTGTTACTTGTCCCAGCTTCTGCCAACCTAGCAGTTCGAAAGCATGTAAAAAATGCAAGTAGAAAAATAGGGACCACTACGGTGGGAAGGTAACAGCGTTCCATGTGCCTTTGGCATCTAGTCATGCCGGCCACATGACCACAGAGACGTCCTCGGACAAGCGCTGGCTCTTCGGCTTTGAAACAGAGATGAGCACCGGCCCCTAGAGTCAGAAATGACTAGCACGCACGTGCGGGGGAACCTTTAACTTTACCTTTTAGTAGTTTCTTTGAAGGCAGAAACAGCAAAGACTTTAAAAAATGTTGGTGGGCTGCCAAAGGTTTAAATATTGAGCCTCCCAGATCATATATGTATGATCTGCAACTGGAAGAAAACCAATATCTTGAATGATGCAGAGACTTTGTCTCAATTAGAAATCTTAACCTCATTTCCATCCTTATATTTTACAATCAACATAAGCAGACATTCTCTAATCTGAATGGCTCAAAACTGAATCAAAATGAGAGAGGAGCTAATTATTGTGTAGCATAGTTCTGTTCCTTTGATACCTGGTTTTCTTGAACTGCAATGGCTTCACTATATGAGAGTCGAAAACATTTTCTCTCAACCTTGCTACCAATCTTAGTCTTCCCAACTCAATGGGTATATACACCTAATTAACTGTTATTAAATGAAATTGCTTTTGTTTTTACATCTGAATATTTTCCATTCCAGATAGGTAACTAAGAACGTATACTATTGCTTTCTTTTTAGAAATATAGATTTTTCACCTCAGAATTCCATTTTCTTACCTGAAATATGGAAAGCCCAAGGGCATTCATTTGAATGGGAAACATTGTCAGTTGGAAAGACATGATTTAGCATCTGTGTGTACAGATTTTAATTTGTGGATATAATGCGAGCATTTATCATTATTCAAAAAAATATCTCAAGCAGAAAACTTTCCCTGCGGCCAATCAAAAAGTTTATATTAAAATGTCAGAACAAAATCAAACAATAGTAAAAACAATAAATGGAACAACTGATCCCACATGTTCTTAGACTCACTTTTGGTGAAAAACAAAACAACAAAACGAAAGTAGGAAAGCATCTTGTGACCCCTTGACTAATACCATGTGTGTTATTGCATGAGTTTTGGTAGAACTTATTTTACTGCAACAGATGCATTGGGCAGAGCCCTCTCAGAAAAAGGAGGATTTTGGTAAATAGATGTAGATCAGGGGTGTTAAACTCACAACATCACGTGACATGTCGTGACGTATTGTGACTTTTTTTCCATTGCCGGCCATGGGGTGTGTGCAATTTCGCCATAATGCATCTGGCCCACAGGCCGGCAGTTTGACAACCCTGATGTAGATAGTATCTGGGTCTATATAAACTATATAATTTGTGTATTTCAGGCTCCCATTTCCTCTGCCTTTTCAAATATTAAAGCCAATTCAGGGCTTCAAAATAAAGATCGTTGTCCTATTGATGCTTTTACTCAAAGGCAACATGAAATGAAAGAACTGCTGGGTCTTCTGCTGTAGAAGCAGTGTGAAAAAAATAATACCTCTGCTTTTTTCAGTTGTCTACATATGATAGAGAATTGTGTTTCATCAGAATTGGCTGTATTTTGTCTACTCTGTCTTTGTTTTGGCCTCTCTTACTGGGTTCTGTACATTTTTCTCTCACCTGACAAATAGGTCAAAGGTCTGTTTTGACTCAATACATGGCATTTAGATTTTAATGGCATTGTTTAGGGATATCAGTAGATATTTTTCAGTGAGACTAAGTAATAAAACTAGAATTGACACAATCACTGCAGCTACAAGAGATAAACTAATTTATTTAGCTCAAATTATTATAGATTTTATTCCAGTCCATTGGGGCTTTTTAGAAAATGCATTTCCTTCCCTCCCCCTGGAAATTTGTTGGATTTATTGACTTTGGCTTATTTTCAACTAGCTTATTATGTAAACAACTCTCTACCAGCTAATACTGCAAAGATGCGCATTGAGCATTAATAGGTGCTAGAAAAGAAATTATTAGTCAGATTTAATTACCGTACATATTTCCATGGAAGGAAAACTATTCCCTAGTGTGAATAAGATATTTATGGTAACAAATGGGATGCATGCAAATTTTCAACAAAGATTTCATTGAAGGAATGAGCATATTTATCACAGCTCATCATTACATACTTCATAATAGAATTAATAAATCTAAATAATTATCACAGAAGTAGAGACAAAATATCCCAACTATTGTATAAAATTTGCTACCAGATCTAATTAGTAGCAATAGATTACCCTTTTATAACTGATATCATTTTGGAATTAATAGCCCATCTTGAATAAAGCAAGTTTGCAATATTTGTAATATTGCACATTAATATTCATTAAAGAACAGAATATTTGTCTTCAATTTTTAAAAGCCATTATTAGTTTTCCAGAAAGAGTAATAATTGAACTTGACAGTTAATAGTCTTCAAACAAGTTGACAAAACAAAATATTGTGACACTGAAAGAGAAGTACTTGTTTACCACACAAGAATGCCAAGTCTTAATATTAATAGCTGGAGTTAAAAAATAAATTGGTTGTGGATTACTTTCTGCCTTTGATTTTTTTTAAAAATCTGAACACTTCTTTATTAGTCTGTGGCAATTTCTTTCAAAGCTCATTTTGCCCATATCGCTGAAATGAGAAGTCCAAGGACAAAGTAGAATATAGAGAAAAACAACAATAATGTATTTTAGACACTAGCAATGGAATGCAATTCAATAAAATTATTTTAGTATTTTTCTTTACTTTCTAATCTTTATCCCACTTGAGCCATCCTGTTCAGAATGTTAACATAGCTTTCATAAAAATTCTTGATTTTCCCTTTCGGTAGGGTGGGTATCTGTTCTGTACCAGCCTACTACCAGCTCTGCAGAAAAGGCAGGGACAACCCCTTTACAAAAAGGCAAGAGGCTGGAACTAAGCCTGCCAAATTTATTGACACAAAACAGAGCAAACAGAGCAAAACAAAAACACGAACCATGAAACAGGAGCTATTCAAACAGTTGCCTTCAGCAAACCAGCCCTCCCACACATTCCCCTTTTAAACAGTTCAAGGCGTGGCTTCTCTCTGCCTCCTTCCAAGGTGCCCCATTGCCTTCCTCTGTTTACTCCTGATTGACTGCCTCCTGTGTCGGGCGTCCTTGAACAGGGCCAGCTGTGGGTCATCCATCCACGCTGTCAGGCTCACACAGCTGGGTCTGTGTCATAACCAGATGGGAGGGGCCTGGCTGAGGGCTCTGCAAAGCCTCAGAACTGTCCTCTGCAGGCTCTCCAACACCCCCCGCCTCTGAATCGTCCGACCCAACTGCCGAACGCACAGGCTGACCCTGAATCACAACAGTATTGTGCAATGCAGTGGGGAGAGATATAAATGACATTCCTTTGAAACAAATGTACTTCAGGGTCTCTTTTTTCCATTTCTTTAGTAAATATCTACTAAAAGTCTATTTAAAAGCATTGTTCTACTTTTAGGTTTGTTCCATCAATTTCTGTATGAATTTACGAGGTTTTTTTAAAAAAATCATGAAAAATTGTATTTATGCTTGCTCTTCTTTTATGTGTGTATTTCATGAGCATGTTTGAATTTTGAATTCATGCAAAATTAAGAAAAGAGTTGATTTTACTGCATAATACCTTTCAGTGTTTTTAAAGTAAAACTCATGTAGCTGGCCAAGGAATACTTTTTGAACAATGGTACAGAACTTTTATATGAACATTGGATATAAGATACAATACAAACTTTGTCTTTAAACTGTCTTCTGAATTACAAAACTTACTAAGTATTTAAAAGAGTGGGGCCTATAGGATTATGGCCATAAATCTGAAGCCATAAACAGACTATAGACATGAAGGGAAAAATATTGTTTGATTGATCCCATTGTCATAACAGCATAGAATTAGAGAATTGAAAGGAACCGAGATTAACTTGGTGCATTCCCAGATCAGCTAGACAATTGCTGTCTCCTCACTTATCACATTAAAACAGAAATCTGTAGGAACAAAATCTCATGTTGTGGTTCTGTTATTGATAAGTTCAACCTGAAACAAGCATTGCTCATGTATTGGCATATATTAGATTTTAAATTAACACCCAAGATAGAAAGAAAGATCATGAAAATAAATAGTTTTAGCTGGAGGGATATAGTTTATATGAATATAGGAAGAAGATTCTTGCTTTTTATAGTAAAATTCAAGATGTGTTTATATAGAAATAAGCATTATTGAGTTCAATGGGACTTTTGCCGAGATAAATGAATAGAGAATTATAGTTATTAATTTCTTAATCACTAGTTACCTATGTTAATAAGTTAGTTGTATGTACCGTAGTTTCCGGCATATAAGATGACTTTTTAACCCATGAAAATCTTCTCAAAAGTCAGGGGTCGTCTTATACGCCGGGTGCTGAAACTTTAGGGACAGGGCTGGCTGGAAAACCTGGAGCGGATCTTCCATTTAGTCTGCGCAGGGAAAGCGGGACCAATTGGAGTAGAAGCTGCAATCTGTGATTTTTTTACAGGCTGGGGTCTGGGCGTCTTTCCTTCTAAAGTTGAAGAGCAGCTGTAGGCAGGTGGGGAATGCAAGAGCAACTTGAAAGGCAGGTGGGGAATGCTGTAGCCAAAGCAGCTGCTTAGCTCTAAGGACACATTTGACTCAGGAACTGGGCGGGCTGGCTGGAAAACCTGGAGCGGATCTCCCATTTGGTCTTTTTTTTATCCCATTTATATCCCGCCCTTCTCCGAAGACTCAGGGCGACTTACAATTTAAAGCACAAATCAATGTGCTTAGCAATAGCCTTCATTCTATGTATATGCCTGCTTATTAGAGCTTTCACCCTCCCCCACAAGCAGCAAAACCCAATATTTTGCTAAGCAATTTAGACACAAGCTGTTTTCTACCTGCAATCAGCTCAGAATAAATAATTGTCATGTTAAAAGTTTTTAAATAGCTTCTCTAGACAGATTTAGCACACTATGCCTTAAAATAAATAACAAATAGGAGATTCTCATATTACTGCATTGTATTGACATTGTGTTCGGAGTATATGAGCAGTTGTGAAAGGCAAACAGAAAAATGCCTGTTCCTTTGGTTAAGAGGTTAAGTGGCATTTGCAATATATATTCATTTATGAGGCAGGTATTAGAACGGTCAAACAGGACAGGCTTTTCCATTATGTAGAGTGAGTTGGCTGCCTGAGCATCAAACGTGAGAAGACAGCAATGAAGTCTTGGAGGACAAAGAATTTGATGCTTCCTGAATCTTCTCAGCAATCTTGTGGATTGCACATGTGTTTGTTTATGTTTATGTTTTATTTAATTTATATACCGCCCTTCTCCCTGGGGACTCAGGGCGGTTCACAGGGCATATAAATAAAAATACAATACTATACAAAAGTTAAAACAAAGATTAAATCAGTGCCCAATTAAAACAATAATACAATCTAAAATGACAATTTAAAACCCAACTCCCCCATCAGGCCAGACCGGCCAATTCAAACAAATGGGTCTTCAGACCACGACGGAAAGTTCGGAGGTCCGATGCCGTCCGGAGCTCCACCGGCAGTTGGTTCCACAAAGCCGGGGCACCCACAGAGAAGGCTCTCCCCCTGGGGGCCGCCAGTCGGCATTCCCTGACCGGAGGCACCCTGAGGAGGCCCTCTCTGTGGGAACGCACAGGGCGGAGGGGAGTTGAAGCCGGCAGCAGGTGGTCCCCGAGGTACCCCGGACCCATGCCATGTAGGGACTTAAAGATCATAACTAAGACCTTGAACCTCACCCGGAAGACAACTGGTAACCAATGCAGCTCGCGGAGCAAAGGTGTAACATGGGAGTACCGGGAAACTCCCAAGACAACTCTCGCGGCCGCATTCTGTACCAGTTGGAGCCTCCGAGTGGTCTTCAAGGGAAGCCCCATGTAGAGAGCATTACAGTAGTCAAGGCGAGAGGTCACGAGCGCATGAGTGACCGTGCACAGGGCATCCCGGTCCAGATAGGGCCGCAACTGGCGCACCAGGCGAACCTGGGCAAAAGCTCCCCTAGTCACGGCCACTACATGATCTTCTAGGGTAAGCCGTGAATCTAGGAGGACTCCCAAGTTGCGAGCCCTATCCACGGGGGGTAAGAGCTCACCCCCCATAGAAAGAGATGGAACATTTTGAATGTCCCGGGATGCCGGAATGCACAGCCACTCAGTCTTGTCAGGGTTGAGCTGAAGTCTGTTCCTCCCCATCCAGACCCGAACCGCCTCCAGGCAACGGGACATCACAGCGAGGGCATCACTGGGGTGGTTTGGGGTCGAAAAGAAAAGTTGGGTATCATCGGCATATTGATGATACCCAACTCCAAAACCACGAATGATCTCACCCAGCGGTTTCATGTAGATGTTGAACAGGAGAGGCGAGAGAACCGACCCCTGAGGAACTCCACAAACGAGAGACCTCGGGGTCGATCTCTGCCCCCCTGCCAACACCGACTGCGAACGTCCCAGGAGATAGGAGGAGAACCACCGAAGAACCGTGCCTCCCACTCCCAATCCCCTGAGACGCCGCAGCAAGATACCATGGTCGATGGTATCGAAAGCCGCCGAGAGGTCTAATAGGACTAGGACAGAGGAATATCCCCTGTCCCGAGCCCTCCAGAGATCATTCACCAGAGCGACCAATGCCGTCTCCGTGCTGTACCCGGGCCTGAAACCCGATTGGTAGGGGTCCAGATAATCCGCTTCATCCAGGACCAGAGGGAGCTGATGCGCCACCACACTCTCAACAACCTTCGCAAGAAAGCGAAGGTTGGAGACCGGACGAAAGTTGTTCAATACAGCTGGGTCCAAGGCAGGCTTCTTGAGGAGAGGTCTCACCACCGCCTCCTTCAAGACGGTGGGGAAATAACCCTCACTCAAAGAAGCAGATATAACCGCCTGGAGCCAGCCTCGTGTCCTCTCCCTAGCTGCATAAACCAGCCAGGAAGGGCACGGGTCCAACAAACATGTGGAGGAGCTCAGCCTCCCCATAATCCTGTCCACTTCATCAGGGGTCACAGAATCAAACTCTTCCCAGATAACATTGACAAGACCGTCCGTGTCCTGATCGCCTGACTCTGCCCAGCTGGAGTCCAAACCGGTCCGAATCCGAGCGATTTTATCCGACAGATGTTGACTAAATTCCTCGGCACGACCCTGCAAGGGATCCTCCCTCACCTCCTGATTAAGAAGTGAGCGAGTCACCCTAAACAGGGCGGCCGGGCGATTATTTGCGGACGCAATGAGGGTAGAGAAGTAATTACACCTCGCCACCCTCATCGCTGCGAGATAAGACCTAATATAGGTTCTTAACCGCAACCGGTCGGGTTCGGATCGGCTCGACCTCCAACAGCTCTCTAGGCCCCGTTTCCGACGCTTCATCTCCCGGAGCTCCGCGGAGAACCATGGAGCTCGCTGGGATCTGCGCCGGGTCAGGGGCCGCAAGGGTACAACCCGGTCAAGTGCCTCAGTGGCTGCCATTTCCCAGGTTTCCACTAAGGCATCCGCCGAGCTGTGAGCAATGGAGGCAGGTGGGGACCCCAGCGCCGCTTGGAATCTATCAGGATCCATTAAGCGTCTGGGGCGGTACCATCTAATTGGTTCCGTATCGCCACGTCTGGGGGTGGCAAAACGGAAGACCATCCGCAGGAGATGATGATCGGTCCATGACAGGGGCATAATAAATGGAGAGCCCCCACCAAGATCATCCAACCACCGTCTAGATAAAAAAATCAGGTCAAGAGTGTGGCCTCCCTCATGAGTTGGTTCAGAAATTACTTGCGTCAGGTCCATGGCCGTCATTGAAGCCATGAACTCCCGAGCTAGCTCAGATGAGCCTCCCAGGGATGGTAGATTGAAGTCTCCCAAAACTATAAGTTTGGGAAACTCAACCACCAACCCTGAGAGGATATCAAGCAGCTCGGGCAGGGCTGCCGCTGTACGACTAGGCGAAATGTACGTCAGCAGCAAACCCAACTGCGCCCCAGAACCAAATCTCACAAAGAGAGACTCACACCCGACTATCTGAGAAACGGTGGTCTCCCGCGGACATAAGGTCTCCCTAATAATAACCGCCACTCCCCCACCCCTACCTTGAGCTCTAGGCCGGTGCAGCACCCGGAAGCCTGGTGGGCAGATGTCAACCAAAGGGACCCCACCCTCTGGGCCCAACCAGGTCTCCGTGATGCAGGCCAGGTCCGCATGCTCACCCTCAACTAAATCCCTAACGAGGGGAGCTTTGTTAACCACGGACCTGGCATTCAGATACACCAGCCGGAGCTCAGGAGGCTGCACATCCTCGCTCCTGGAACCTCGGGGAAAAAGCAGAGGGTCGGAGCGCCTCACCGCTTGCAAGTAGCGGAGATGGCCCTCCCGGTAGCGATACGGCCCCCTGTCTATCCGCCTGCTGCCATTCCCCGTCGTGGGAATTGGTAATCCCACAACCCGCTCGTGAGCTCCGGAGACAGCGACACCCCGTTCTCCCGCCGCGTGGTCAGACCCAAGTCCGGCCTGAACCATGGTTGATTGGCCACCCCCCAAAGCCAGACAACCCTTATCACCCACCCCCCTCCCTAACCCTATAAAAAATCTAGATAAAAAAGTAATCAGAGGCCTTCTGTTAACTTTATATTGACGGCCCCTGCCCCTGCCCGGCCATCTCTCAGGGTCCCAAAACTCAGGCCCGTCATCGAGGTTGAAGGTGTCTAAAGAGGCGGGTCGCACCCAGGAGAGGGGGGCTCCCCTGAGGGCACACAAATCCGTGCTAGTATATTTCCGCATAAGTCTAGCAAGTCCAGGAAAGGCGTCCCATTAGTGGGAGGATCGAAGCATAAAGACAGGTATCTTGGTCCCCACCCAACTTCACTGCCACTCAGTTGGGTGCCCCCAGAGACAGGCCACCCCCCGCCCTCTCACGACGGGTTGCAACTCTGTTCCTGGAGGTGGGCCAGATATCCTCTGGGTAGGCAACCCCATAGAGCTCTCACCTCCATGGGGTCGCAGATGGAAAAAGTCAAGCCACTCTCCCACCGTGGCCGATACCTAGTTATGTCCCAAAATCCAAGGGGAGAGGGGGAAGGTAGGCAGATAAGATGATAAGTATATATGTCCATATGTCCCAGACACCACCGCAACCAGCGCCGGGGACACCGCCCACGCCATTGCCGCCATTGCCGCCATCACCATCATTGCCGCCATTACCGCCTTCGTCATCGCCCGAAATCGCCGCCGCCCAAGCAGATTCACCGGCGTCCACCCCGACAACCGGGGCCAGTCCGGGAACGCCTAGGCGGCCCAAAAGGCCCGAGGAGCAGGAAAAAACGCCGGCGTCAGCCCCGAGCAGCCGCAGACAAACCGGGGAGAAACAGCTGACAAGGAAGAAGACAGCCGGCGTCGGCCCAAGCAGCCGCAAATGGTCCGGAAAAGCAGCCGCTGGAAAAGACCGCCGGGAGACAGCAAGAAGCAGGCGACAAACAGCAGGGCCAGCGGGCGGCCCCAAGCAGCCGTAAATAGTCCGAAAAAGGCGGCAGCAAAGAGAAACAGCCGGCGGACAACAGGAAGCAGCCGAAAAACAGCAGGGCCAGCAGACGGGCAGCTCAGCAGATGGAGTAAGTCCTTGCCAGCTTCGTCGACCTCCTAGTTGTCTCGCTGCCTAATTCCCCAACCCCTCAATCCCCATACTCAAAAAGCCCGAAGGCTCATGAGGGGCTCCCAAGGGACGCCTAACAGCTGGTGCTCGCAGAGCTCAGCCGAGCACATCCGCCATCTTGGGTGGGGCGGAAGATGTGGTTTGTGGTCACAGTATTGCATAAGCAACATTCCTTGAAACATAATTTCTCTGTATGTGAATTGAAGGAAGGATTTCATTTTAATTTTCACTTCAGGCAGAAAAATGTCTTGTGTTGGTCTTGACTCCAAGGATAGTAGGCATCTCTCCCTCTACCATGTATAAAATGTCATGACTATTAGGTAAAACAGATGAGTCTGTTTTCAAGCATTTGATGAATAAATCCAAAATTCTATAAATACTTTGGCAAGTCAAACTGTGCTTCAGATAAAGTCTTCAAATTGCATAGCACTTTCTAAAATGGAGGACAGTCCACAAAAATAGTTGTGATGGAATATGTATGAAGAATTCAAAAAAAGAAATATGTGTGTGTGTGTGTGTGTGTGTGTGTGTGTGTGTTAAGTATTTGTCAAGTCTTTTGAATACCTTGCTAGTTAAATCTTCTTTCCTGTTTCAGCCTAACCCAAGGCTATCCGCAGGCTATAGTCACAACTTAAGACAGTTCATTATTTGTGTAAATTATTCAAGTTGCTAATAAAGAATTAGGTAGGCTGATATGGCCATTTCAAACTTATTTTGTTCTCATCAGTCAGTCATACCCTTTATCTGAGATTCGAACCTGGGCTAATTATATATTAGGCAGTTGTTTTAACCCCTAGGCCACAGGCTCTTTCTCTCTTTATTAGCTAGGAAGCAAGGGAGATATATGTGTTAAGTATTTGTCAAGTCTTTTGAATACCTTGCTAGTTAAATCTATATATTAAAAAAACTCTCTCCTGGTGAGCTAGAAACTCAAATAGATCTTCATATCCCCTTTCACTATATAGTCCTATAGCACTCGCAATGGCTTACTAATGGACACGAGAAATATTAAAATGCTTTCTCTGAGAAGGGGATGGAGATTGCAGCTCTGGAGAAGAGACCTCAATATGATGTTCTGTCTGCCTTAGTCTACTAAGTCTACTAAGGCTAATATTCTTGAAATCAGGAAAACGTATAGTTGAAAAGACCTCAAGCGATTGAGCAAACCAAGACTGAAGATTCTATGAGCTCTTCTGCCTTGCTTCTACAAGGATAACCGCTAGTTTGAATGCAAACTCATCTTCTGATAATTACATGGATGGACCTACGACATCTTCAACAGATTGAATATCATTTGCCATTATTTGTTTCTGGAGCATTTGCTTTGACTTTCCTCTCTAGTCGACAGCCTATGGATTTATTAATACAGATTCATCCATACAGATTTTTTAAGATCACAGTCAAAGCTGGTTAGATGCTGACTTATATATTAACCATATTAATTATTTCAACATGTGACATGCTGTTTTCTCTTTCTTTCTTAGTTTTAGGCTGCTTAACATGTAGGAGCAGCCCAATGCACATTCAGCATTGCTTTCCTTGATTTTTCTATTATTCTGAAGCTAAAACATATTTTAGATTACCTTCTCGGGTTTTTTAATTGGGGTATAAATCTCTGCTGAGAGTCTATGCTTGTCACTTTGAAAATCTCCTCAAAAAGATTCTAATAAGAAGGGTAAGTGTTTTTCCCCCCTTCTCTATGCCAAATCTTAATTTTAGGAGCTCTGTTTCATTCAATTTATTTAATTGTATTCATCCAGATAAGAGTAGATTTTCTAAAGAATTGATTAAGTATAAAAGAAACTCTGAGTTTTAAGAGATTCAGTGGACGATATTTTAAAAAAATGGCATCACTTTATTCAACTTTTTGGAAGAATCGATAACTCAGTATCATACATATAATATATATACATATACATATACATACACATTACATAATTCCCTTCCTAAGTACCGTATTTTCCAGCATATAAGATGACTTTTTAACCCATGAAAATCACCTCAAAAGTTGGGGGGTCGTCTTATACGCCGAGTCGTCTTATACGCCGGAAAAATACTGTTGTGTCAGTAGCTTAATTGCAAAAGGTTTCTTTGAAGCGGGAAGTTTGGGTGCATTTATTGGTTAATGTTTTAACGGCGGGAAATTCCAGGCTGCGGATTGGATACAGTTCAAATGGCCGGAGTATATAAGCCGGAGTTATTCTGACAGTTGACAGTTGACATATGTGTATTAATAAACCTTCTTACTGTTAAAACCTCACTGAGTCATTCATCTGTCTGAACCTAACAAGTGGCGATGAGGATGGGATCGACGGCAGACTAGTGAAGGATCGGCAATAATCAGCTGAGCGTAAGGCGGTAAATTTTAAATACACAGTCAACCGCTAGCGGCCGCGGCGGAATAAAACAACCTCCGAATGGCGCAACTAGGCTCTTTAAAAGAATTTGATCCAAACTACCCAGAGGATTGGGAGGAATATGTCGGACAGGTCGAAGGGTTCTTGCTCGTTAATGGCATAACTGACGACCAGAAAATGGCTGCTGCCTTATTGACCATCAGTGGCACACCTGTGTACCGGGTTGCCGTTGGACTCTGTCAACCTATGCCGGTGTCAAGCGTCTCGTACGCTGACTTGCTAGCCAAATTAAAAGTACATTTTACGCCGAAAAAATCAGAACTCTATTGGAGGCGCATTTTCGAAAAACGCAATCAGAGACCGGGCGAGTCAATCACGAAATTCGTAGCCGCAATCAGAGAAGCAGCATTACGGTGTAAATATGACAACCTAGAAATTAGGATTCGCGATAGAGTGGTGCTGGGCTTGCGAGATGAACAGTTACAAAATTGTATTATCGCTAAGCCCACCGGCGATCTACAAGAAGTCCTTGACGAACTTTTAACTTATGAATCTACTGGAAGTCGCGACCCCCCCCCGCAATAGCATGGCTGCTTCAGCCAAAATTAATCAAGAAAGCCGTGTGGACAGCGGGGAGGCGGATCAACAATGGGAAGCCGACATAGCCGAAGTCACCCGAAGGTTTGGAAAAATGGCGGCAAGACCTTCTCGCAGCGAAGGACCAGAACCGGGTCGCCGATTTCAACCAACAGCACCGCAACGACAACCGAGAGACAATCCGACCAGACCGCGCGACAGCGACACCAGATGTGGAAGCTGCGGGGGCAACCACCCCAGGGCAACATGTAGATTCCACTCTGCTAAATGCAGAATGTGCGGAAAGACTGGCCACATTCAGGGCATTTGCCGGGGACGCCCTCGCGACAATCGTCTTCATGAAATCGACGTTTGGGCCGAAGGTAAGGTAACCCCCTACCATAGTGGCAACGAGACCCCCAGACCTGTGGCACGTTTTCCCAACCGTGGGGAGGAGGTGCGAGTCAACCACATTGGAAAGCTAAAAATAAACCATGTCCTAAGACCAAAACTAAAAATTACAGTCCATCTGCAAGGAATCCCTTGCAAAATGGAAGTCGATTCTGGGGCCTCTGTATCGATAATTTCTAATGAGACCCTTAAATATATTGAATTTAAAAGTGGCCGAAAAATTCCACTTAGTTCAACAAAAATTCAATTGGCCAATTTCCAAAAAACCCCAATAAATATTAAAGGGAAGGTCACCCTTAAAGTTAACTATAAGGGGTTTAATGGCTTCTTAGACTTATTAGTCACAGAAGGCCATAGAACTAGTTTAATCGGTCTTAATTGGTTCCCAGCCCTGGGAATTTGGGTCGGGGGAATAAATACCATTAATAATAATAAGACCCTCAAATCTGTCTGCGATGAATTCGCAGATGTATTTGATGGGTCTTTAGGTAAATATAAAGGGCCCCCAATTAATTTTAATCTAGACCCAACAGTTAAACCCATTAGACTTAAGGCCCGACGGGTGCCTTTCGCCCTTAAGCAAAAAATCGAGGCCGAGCTCGATAAGCTTGTAGGCCAAGGCGTATTAGAACCGGTCGAGGGTGGTTTGTGGGAAACACCAATCGTCACACCCCTAAAACCTAATGGGGATGTGAGGATTTGTGCTGATTACAAAGCCACCCTGAACTTAGGAATGAAAAAGCATGCTTACCCGGTCCCGACGGTGAAACAGGTCCTCGCCACGATCCAGGACGGCGCCATATTTGCCAAGCTTGACTTGGCGCAGGCGTATTTGCAACTTACTGTTTCCAGGGAAGCTGCTGAAGCTCAAACTATTGTCACCCACAAGGGGGCGTTCCGAGTCCACAGATTGCAATTTGGTATTGCAGCAGCTCCAGGCATCTTTCAGGAGGTGATGGAGAGGACTTTAAAGGGCATACCAGGTGTATGCCCTTACTTTGATGATGTCCTGATAGCTGGAAGAACTGAAGAAATTTTAGCTGAGCGTCTGGAACAGGTACTGGGGCGATTTAGAGGGGCTGGACTCAAATTAAAAAGGGGAAAATGCTGTATTGGAGTTAAATCCACTGAGTTCTTAGGGTTTAGAATAGATGAAAAGGGAATCCACCCTACAGCTGAAAAAATTAAGGCAATTAAATTGGCTCCTGAACCAAAAAATAAGGCTGAATTACAAGCCTTTTTTAGGATTATTCAATTTCTATCACACATTCTTGCCACATAAAGCTGCCATCGCTGAACCATTGCATAGACTATTAGATAGAAAAACCCCATGGCAGTGGCAAGAAAAACATAGAATTAGCTTTCAAACCTTAAAAGATATTCTATCTAGCCCACAGGTCGGCAACCTGCGGCTCCGGAGCCGCATGCGGCTCTTTGAGCCGTCTCTTGCGGCTCCCAGCCGCCCGGTGCGCGCGCACCTCTTCCAACGGGCAGTGGTGCGTGCGCACCTCTCCAAATGGAGAGTGGCACCGCCCGTTTGGAGAGGTGCACGCGCACCTCCCCGAATGGGCGGAGGTGCGCGCGCACCTCCCCAAACCTTTGGAGAGGTGCGCGCGTACCTCCGCGCGAATGGGCAGCGGTGCCGCTCTTTCAGGAAGCCCGCCTCGGCCCGTCTGTGAAGCTGCCGAAAGCGGCAGCTTAGCAGACGGGCCGCGGCAGCTTCCGCAAAGAGCGGCGCCCCTGCCCATTCCGAGAGGTGCACGCGCACCTCTCTGAACGACCGGAGGTGCGCGCGTACCTCCGCGCGAACGGGCAGCGGTGCCGCTCTTTCAGGAAGCTGCCGCTTTCGGCAGCTTCCTGAAAGAGCGGCGCCGCTGCCCCTTCGCTTTCGGCAGCTTCCTGAAAGAGCGGCGCTGCTGCCCCTTCGCACGGAGGTACGCGCGCACCTCCCCAAAGGTTTGGGGAGGTGCGCGCGCAACTCCGGTCGTTCGGAGAGGTGCGCGCGCACCTCTCGGAATGGGCAGGGGTGCCGCTCTTTGCGGAAGCTGCCGCGGCCCGTTTGCTAAGCTGCCGCTTTCGGCAGCTTCACAGACGGGCCGCGGCGGGCTTCCTGAAAGAGCGGCACCGCTGCCCATTCGCGCGGAGGTACGCGCGCACCTCCGGTCGTTCGGAGAGGTGCGCGCGCACCTCTCGGAATGGGCAGGGGCGCCGCTCTTTGCGGAAGCTGCCACGGCCCGTCTGCAAAGCTGCCGAAAGCGGCAGCTTTGCAGACGGGCCGTCGCCATCGGGCAACCGGGAACCGGTTCCATCTCATTTTTTTAAAAATGGCAGCCGCGTGCGTCCGCGCATGCGCAAAAAACCTTTTTGCGCATGCGCGTGCATGGACACACGCACGCGGCTCCCTCTTTTTTTAATTTGTGATGGAACCGGTTCCCAGTGGCTCTTTTTCTTTTTTAGGTTGCCGACCCCTGATCTAGCCAATCCACAGTTACACATTTTATTGAGAACAAACTGATCTATTTAGCTTGTGATGCTTCACCTTATGGTGTGGGAGCTGTCATCAGCCACATGGATAGTCTGGGCAATCAAAAGCCAATAGCATACTATTCCAGGATGCTTACCAAAGCTGAAGGGAACTATGCTCAGATTGATAGAGAAGCATTAGCTATCGTGGCAGGGGTAAAAAAGTTCCATGATTATCTTTATGGTAGGAACTTTACCATATTCACTGACCACAAACCTTTACTAGGACTGTTTACCACTGATAAACAGACACCCCAAATAATGTCTCCCAGGATGCTGAGGTGGTCAATTTTCCTCTCTGCATATTCATTCTCCCTGCAACATAGACCCGGTAAGGAAATGGGTCATGTGGATGCTCTTAGCAGACTACCTTTAGCTAACACTGATGGTGACCCTGCCCCCGTAGGACAAATTCTGTCACTACAGGAATTACCTGAATGCCCCTTAACAGCTAGAGAAATAGCTGAGGCCACTAAAAAAGACCATATTCTCAACAGGATTATGACCTGGGTACTAGGTGGATGGCCAAGTAAAAACCCGGACCCTAAATACACTGCATATTTTAGAAGGAAAGATGAATTATCATCCCATTTGGGTTGTATATTATGGGGTAACCGAGTTGTCATTCCTGAACTTCACAGGAATACGGTTATAACTGAATTACATGAAGGTCACCCTGGGATTGTCCGAATGAAGGCATTAGCCAGGAGTCATTTGTGGTGGCCGGGGTTAGACAAGGCTATAGAAGAGTGTGTGTCAGGGTGTTATCAGTGTCAGCGCTCTAGGCCTGAACAGGCACACACACACACGCATAAGTGGGAATTGGCCAGGAATCCTTGGTCTAGGATTCACATTGATTTTCCGGGGCCATTTCAAGGCCTAACATTCCTAGTTGTGGTGGACAGCTTCTCCCGGTGGTTGGAGGTTGTGCCTGTTACTTCAATGTCATCTACTAGAACAATACAGGTTTTAAGGGGCCTCTTTGCCACTCACGGGTTACCTGATGTGATTGTATCTGATAATGGGCCCCAATTCACCTCTGCTGAATTTCAGGGTTTCCTCAAGGCCAACTCGATTAGACATGCAACATCAGCACCTTTCCACCCTTCCACCAACGGCTTGGCTGAACGCAACGTGAGAACCACTAAAGATGCCTTGAAGCGAATCATCTGAGGCGACTGGCACCAACGACTTGCAGACTTCTTGCTGACTCAACACACAACCCCTTGCACGGCTACGGGGAAAAGCCCTGCGGAGATGAGGTGGGGCAAACGGCTAACCACTAAACTGGACAGGTTACACCCTGACAGACTACCCTCAAGTGCAGAACCTGACATCCCAAACAGGTCCTTCAACATTGGAGACCTAGTTTGGGCCAGAAACTATGGTCCTGGGGACAAATGGGTTCCAGGGGTAGTCACTGACATAATGGGGCCGTTGTCTTACACCATTGAGGGGGAAGGGAATAGAGTAAGCAAAAGACATATTGACCAACTAAGGAAGAGGGTTTCCGAAAATGTGTCAGTCAATGGGGGTCAAATTGAACACAGGGGTGATACTGCATCTTGGCTTAACCAACATGACTCGTTTGCTAGTGGGGGAGAAGTGGAAACTCAACCCAGGTTAGCTGTAGCAAATCCACAGCATAGTCAAATCGATTGGGAGTTGTTTTCTATGGACAGGCCAACAGTACCAGTACAATAACAACAACAGCAAGATCAACATCAACAACAACAACAGCCACACCAGCAACAGCAATCAGTCATTAGAGAATCTGTAGAGCCAGTAACCCAAAATTCTAGGCCCATAACAATCAGCCAGTCTGTTAACAATGATGTAAGTTGCAAGCCCAATAGATACCCATCTAGGGTACATAAGCCACCAAAATACTTGAGAGAGTATGTCAACAAATAACATCAACTGGGGGGGGAAGGGGTGTTGTGTCAGTAGCTTAATTGCAAAAGGTTTCTTTGAAGCGGGAAGTTTGGGTGCATTTATTGGTTAATGTTTTAACGGCGGGAAATTCCGGGCTGCGGATTGGATACAGTTCAAACGGCCGGAGTATATAAGCCGGAGTTATTCTGACAGTTGACAGTTGACATATGTGTATTAATAAACCTTCTTACTGTTAAAACCTCACTGAGTCATTCGTCTGTCTGAACCTAACAAATACCTCTCGGATCTTTTCTCTTTTCTGCTGGGCGGCGGGATCGCTGGGTGAATGGAGGTAGGCATGGCGACCCGTGGTAAAGCGGCTGACGGCGAACTGGGGCTTCTGGGGCGGCTACTGCAGCTGCTGCCGTTGCTCTCTCTAGGACTGGCCATGCTAGCACCTCCAATGCTGGCTGTCAGGTCCCCGATGAGAGGAGGGGCAGGCAGTCCCCAGAGGCGCCCCGCTTGACCATAGGAAGGGAGCACCTTTGCTCCTGCCGAAGCACCGCCTGACTCGTGCCGACCAGAAGAATTGCTTGCCCGGTCACGGAGTGCGGAACTGAGAGCAGCAGCACACCAGGCGAGAGAGCTCAGAGAAAAGAAGGCGAGGCACCCATTTGGCAGGGAAGGAGCAAAGCTGGGCAAATCACAGAGCAGGCAGAGCAGAGAAATGTTACAGGGGAAAAGGGGGCGGGGTTTAAAAGGCAAGGCGGGCGGGACGTGGAGACGTTCTGCAGTTAGAAGTAACGAAGGAGCCTCCGGGCGCTTTCTGGATCGGATTGTGCAAACTGAGTGTGCCGCTACAGTCCTCGTGTTTCCCAGGGTTGCCTGTCATGCCAGAGGTATTCCCTGTAGCCCCAGATTCTTTAGCTCCCCACTTTCCTTAATTCGGGCAAATTTTGTGCTCCATGGAGAAACATTAATATGCAAATGCCATTTGTTTAACCACGCAAAACTCGGGGGAAACCTTGATATTTGGGAACGGAAAGGCTTAAGCCTTTTCATTTCTGTTTTATGCACGGGCTGGGAGGGTCACAAAGTTTACCTCTTTTATTTTAGCAACATCGTAGCACTTATAAAAAAGGGTACTAATGCTAAACGAGTTGTTAATATGCACATTGTGTGCCAGGAAGTGAAATATTGAGTTATTAGCCCAAACCCTATAATTTAACACAAAAAGTAGGGGGTCGTCTTATACGCCGGAAAATACGGTAGATTAAATGCAAAGTTCAGAAAAGGAGTACAAAGAAATACTAAAGAAGTTAAACATATGAGATCACAAAAAGAATAGGAAATATTGCTATCTAGTTTACATTGATACCATTAATCAATTCACATTAATTTCAGATCAGTATTTCTTTTTGTTTCATTCACTAGCAATTATTTGATTTCTTGGCCAATGACATGGCAGTATCTGCATGCAAAGTATACATATATTCACTTTCCAAAGTAGCACACTTCTAATGTCACCTCAAAGTTTTCTTATGCATTTATTCATGAATACATGGGAAAACAAAGGATACATCACATATCCTTGTCTTACTCCCTGTTCATTGTTGAACCATTCATTAAGCATTGTACCTATTTTCACCCAAGTTTTATTTGCATCACATACCATTCTTACTGCATTCAGCAACTTTCAGTTCCATATTAATGCAAACTTCCCATAATTCAAGCCCATTCACTTTATCACACAGACTAGCTGAAGAGTAAAAATAGCATAGTGTTCTAAGTAGGTGTAAATAAACAGTTGGTGTATATAGCTTTATAAACACGTAGAGTTGGTGTGTGTGGTTTTGTGCAAATGGTTAGTTGTGTGCATGGAGATCATGTGTACCGTGGCCTGTCATCAAGGACCTTTCATTGTTTTTACTTTTGCTTTTTACTTTCATTATTTTTACTTTTGCTTCTTTGTCACATTTTTTGAGAATCAGCACCCTGCTAATTTTTACTGACACCAGAATATGATCTCACTTCATTACACAGAAAATTATATGGAAAAGGAGAAAGAAAGAACAACTCAATTCCTTAATAATGAACAAGGCATTAGTAGAACTTTTTCAACCAAGTCAGTCTCTTGTGGTTATATCATAGCTGCTGCATAGCCTATTCTTCAATTTACCACAATTAAAAATAAATGTATCACTTATAATGGGTATGAATGGAGCTTCCTTAATTCCATAGAATAGATACAGGTGAATAATTTAATGCAAAAGATGAACAACAATAAACAAAGTTTTACTTATATATTTGCTCTATGCAAAGAAGAGCAAAGAGAAAAGAAAGGGGGAAATCTCAAAAAAATCACATTTGTAGCTAAAAAATCACATATACAGTAGCTATAATAGAACTATACGAGTTATTAGGGTTTAAGTCAACATACTTGATAGTGGGAGAAGAAAGGAAATTAATCATATAAACTAGTAAATAAAGCCCACATTTCTAGCTTTAGTTCCTCTTAAGGATTGCAAAAAAGATCATGACTAATTTTTTTCCAGTAAATATTAAGTAATCAATAGATAAGAGAGAAGTCACATAAGCAAGCTAACTATACATAAATGGGCAGCCCATAGGGTTTTTTTTAAAGACTTTTTTCAACACAGTTTTATTCTCTTTAGAACCAGGACTGGCTAAGCTTTATGTGCCCTTGACATCTCATTTAAAATGGCATTTACCTAGGGCTTGAGGGCTTAATTTAGATCTGTATTGATGATTTCTAATTGAAGCTGGAGCTTGTGAATCAGTTGTCTAAACAGTCCATGATGCTTGAGAAATAGATATTGCCTCGTCTTCTTACCCATAATTTGAGAATTTGAGAGGTTTTTTGCAAGTGTGTGCAATTCTGCAGAAATACCTGACATCGACAGTAGATAAAGCAAATACTGACATCCCCGTGGCTCCTTCAATGTTTACATGTAACCCTTCTGAGACATACTATAGAAATGCCTCCACAAGATGCATTTCAGCCCTTGTAACTTTATTCATAAACAATAAGCAACTCCCCAATTAACTCCAATTAGATTAATGATCACTGTGCTTACTATTTAATATCGTGGAACTGTAGCTTGAAAACTAGAACCTCAAAAAAGGTTCTAATAGAGACAAAATTGCATATTAGCCTTCCCCAACTTGGTATTTATCCAAGGTGTTACACTAAAGGTCCCTGAATTCCCACGTAGTGTGATCAATTAAAATTATTTCAGAAATCAATATGATTTTATAGTATATACAGGCACTTTATCAAAACTTACACAGTCATAGGGCAATCATGGAAGAACTGAAGTGGTAGGTTTCTTGATGAAGGAAGACCAAGCTCTTCAAGATTTTGGGTGTATAATAATGCTATTGACGTCAAAAATAATGTTTTTAACCTAATATCTTATGAACTCCATTATAAATAGTCTGTATAACTCTTCAATTCCTTAGATTTATGCTGAGTTTGATTCTCTTTTGGAGATCAAGGAAACGTCAGGGCATCTTCTAACTCTGTTATTTGTCAATTAGATCTGTTTGCAGGTTACCCTATAAGAGCTTACAAGATTAATAACACTTATTTTGCAGGAAGTAGAATTTCCAACCATCTTAAAGATGGTTCGTTCCTTACTTAAGATACAACCCTGTGGGTGTCAGAATAGCTAAGCTAATGTTGAAGATCAGGATTTTCTATGCTTCTCTTCCATTCTAGAATTGGCAAGAAATAATTGATTTACTGTATTTCCTTCTTTGGTTTGAAGCTCTCCAGTTCAAGATTACTCTGAGTGGCATGAGGAATGACATTGAGATATGAGTGAAGGATGTGGACATATACTCAGGAAATCAGAAAATAGTGGGCTGGCCTGTTGCCGGACAGGGCAAGGAGCCTGTGAGCTTTAGAGCAAACAAATGTTCTAGAATAGATCCTTTTTAGTCTGACTTTCTGCAATAGCTTCAATGTTGCAGCGCAAACAAATGTCTGTATATCACTCCAGACATTGTAAAGCTTTCCATAGTAAGCTGACAGTCCACTAACATATTTTTTTAAAAAAGAAACAAAAGTGGCTCATAACTAAATATTGATGGATGTTATCTGGAGACTAGATTGGCTTAACATTTGCAACACAATTGTTTGGGATGTATACATCTCTCATTTATATCATGTAGAATATTTCATATTCTCTTATAACTACAGAATGTCAGATTGTTGTATTAAACACAAAGTGGTTTTAATTTCTACTCATCGTGCAACTGGAGCATTTAATTTTGTGTTGGTAAGAACAGCAAGCACTGTGCAACAGTAGGCTTTGCAGGCTTCTTTAAAGTTGTGTAGCTGGCTCTCATTTAACTGGTGACTTTGTTAATTAGATCTTCCACTCAGTTATACCTGAGGGATCTGTGCCCTCTAGATATTGTTGAACTTTGTTATTTGCAACATATCTACCGGTAGTTAACATGGTTTATGCTAGGATTTATGATTCAAGAAATTCTTTGTTGTTGAAATAGATTTCTCAGTGTTCAACTAGGGGTAATAATATGTGGCTTTGTCCTTTGGGGTTTTTTTAATTCACATTTTTTTTCTTAATGTTTTCATTTAGCTTTGATCTGTCTCTGTTCAATATTTTTCTTTTGGAGTTTGGCTTTTAATATTTTGAATAAAATAAAATAAATTGTTTTAAAAAAATAAAAACTGGAGTTCTCAGGTCTCCTACCCCTCTAAGAACTCCGGCCTCTTTACCGTAAATATGAATATGAATATTCAGTTCACTGCCACTTTTATCAAGTTCTAAACCCAGACACTTTAAGAAGATAATCCCCTCACTTCCTGTCTGCTGCACTATTCACTATTCAGTGAGTATGAAAAATGAAAACAGAAGGATTTTCACAAGCACCCTTTGAGAATGATTTGTGAATGTTAGAGACATTCTCATATTTGTAAAATATGAGAGACCCATATTGAAGTACCTACACTTCCTATTTAAAAAGATAAAAAGGGGTAGGAAAAATCCATACAGATCTATGAAAATGGATATACCTTTGTAGAAGGCAAATTATTCCCTCCCACCCCTTAATTTAGGGATCAGTAACTGGATAGCACAACATGGAACTATTACAGAATTATCATTCCCGGAATTTTTCACCATTAAAACACTGATAATTCTAAGCATTTTAGGACAGCAGCATTTTCCCCACTTCCACTTAGCTGGAGGTGATCTACAAATTAATTACTGAATATAGTTGGTGAGCAGGCATCAGAAGTATTTTCCCAGGGGAAAACATTGGAGGATTTTCTAATCCCGATTCAATATTTTTCATATCCCTTTCCCCGTGGGAATAATTCTAAACCTACTCTGCCATGATTGAAGGAGTAATACCAAGTGCTTGAAAACTGGAAATAAATGCCTATGGGGGAAAAGAGATAATTGATTTCAGAATTAAGTTCAAAGAGATTGCACAAGGTTTAGACACCACAGAGATTTATTACCTCTGTTGTCAGACATATCAGTCAGTCATTGTTTGACCTGAGACAAATAACAAGTCTATAGTTGCAAAGGGATATGTTGATACAGAGAGCTATACTCCAAAATCAGATGACAGTCATTGGGAAGAGCTGAACATAAAATCAAATGTTAATTATCTAAGACAAAGTATCTTTGGTTTATAATAGATAACTATGTTACTTAAGTTGCAGTTTCACTGGAGCAGAAAATACTGTTTAGTTCAGGAGCTGGGTCTGCACAGTATACAGAGTTTGATTGTGGCACTTCAAAAATCAAATTGGAATCTGCATCAAAAAGTGTTGCTCTAATTGTTTTCAGATGCAATCTGAAAAATGCTGCCAGAAAGTCGGTATGAGTCACTTTGCAGACAGAATAACATTCATAGCAGATTTTGGCAGAGAACTTGGCACAAGTGGGTGGCTGAAGATTATTAACTGTATTGATATGTCTCTTTTAGTGCCATCTCTGTACTTGGCATACACAAGCATTTGCAGGGGCAATCATAATTTCAATAATATAAAATATAATTAGAGTCTTAAGAAATATGTGTCAACATTTTCCAACTCTTCTGCCACCACACAGGCTAAATCCAAGTATGTTAGCATTGCCGGTTTCTTGTGGATGAAATATTTGGCTGTGAGCAGGGGTAATATTGGTTTCCTGGATACACATTTTGAAGATGTTTCTGTCTCTTTCTGTCTCTTTCCCTATCTCTCTCACATTATTGATAATCAGATGGGGAATGAGATTAACATGAAATTGTAATTATTTAACTTACAATAAGACCCTGTTTAGGCAAAAGAAAAGCAAGTATTGATAAAGGTATTTGGTTAAACCTGAATGCAATGGTGCCTGAGGGTTAAATCTGATCTGCATGTTATTCGTGACTTGTGACACCATGGAAACAGACTAGGGCATCCTTCTGACTAGCCAATATAATTTACCCCCAGTTCTGGTCTTCACTGGGTGTCTCTTAAATAAACTGTATTTCCAATTGCAGAACAATCAAAATAAGCTGATTATGTATTAAAAGTCTGTAGATTGCATTGAAAGGGAAGCAACAGGAGATCTGACTCTAGTCCACTCTGCCTCATTGACTACATAGACTACAGAAGTAAAAGCATTTACAATAAGAATTTCCAATGGATATTCATAGACACTTAAAAAGCATTACTTGATAGATGGGGCCATCTTCACTGATCTTGAAAATTTAAGTAGAGCTGAACTTTGTTAGTACTTGGATTGGAGTCCACTAGGGAAATCTCTAGACTACAGATTAGATTGACAAGATAAAATCATATTATGGAAGAGGTCAATAGCAAGTCACTTCCATAGTGCACAGAACAGGACATTTTGATTAGAGGGAAATCACTTGTTTACTGGGAGGAATCATACCGTACATTTGAATCAAATTAGAAATCTAGAAAAACAGAGCAACTGTTGTTGTTGTTGTTCCTATAATTTCATGGATCACTTTAATAGCCTTTCCCAACTTGGTATTATTCACATAGGTTGGGCTTGTCATCCCATGCCATATCATGCTGATTCACACATCTGATGTCAAAAAATAATATGTCCAGACACCCAAAATTTAGAGATTTACATACCTGGAGACCAGCAGGCTAGGGAGGCATAATAGGAGATGCAGTCAGTAAATATTTATATTAAATTACTTATTTAATACTGATGTTAAGTACTTCTGTGCATTGATTACACCACATGTTCATTTTGGTTCTCTCAGGTTGTAGAATGGGAAAATGGGAGTTTGACAAGCTCAATTGACCAGCTTCTCATTTCTGAAAGCCTGTCAGTTTTGTAAAACGGTCACACCTTACATGCTGCATTTCTAGAATTTAAATCTTAAAAATCAATGTGGAAGGCAAATGCACAGACTAGTTGAATATTGAATCCTTGCTGAGGAGAGACTGTAATATACCATGGAAGGAATATTCTGAATTGCATGAAATTACTTTGTAGATGGTCAAGACATTATGTGGAACAAAAAAAATGCACTTAAGATACTAATGTGGCATAGTTTGGATGAAAGCAGGATAATTAGTATTTAAATTGTCCCGTATTCAAAGAAGTGAATAGAAACACACCCTGGTCTCATCCATTGGTACCAAGACTGTAAGGAAGCTGCATTCCCTACATATTGTAGCACCCACTATTCTCCCAACCCAGAATCCATCTATTCCATAATAGTTTTTTTTTCCTGACAGCCTCATTCATTGACTGTAATAACTCTGGCCTCAGAATTATTGACCAGTGGAGGGAAAAAAAACACAAATTATATTTTAGTAAGAGCTATGTATAAAACTTAGCACCTTCTTCCTTTCTCTTTCTGGATTTGTTGAACTGGTCTCTCTCAATTCTCTTTGGCTCTTCTTTGCACTTTATCCTTATAGACTGTGAGCCTCAATTCTCCCCTCCCTTTAGCCCCTTTGGGAGACATTAAGATGGAGAGATACAGATTATTCAGACCCATTACATCTTGTTTCGGGAACAGATATGGAACCATTTCCATTTCAGGAACTATATTAATCTCATTGGTGGGTGACCTTAGGAAAACAGATTAGGAGTAAGGCAGCCTGCCTGATGATGCTTGATCACTCAATTACTTTTGATACTGTTCATCATAGTATCCTTTGCGTTGCCTATAAGGCTTGAGAAGGAGTCACTGTTTTGCAGTGGTTCTCCTTCCTAAAAGGGTAATTCCATTTGGCTGCGGTAGGAGCGAGAGATTGAGCCATAGGAATCTCACTTAGGGATTTTTGCAGGATTTATGCTCTCCCCGTTCCTATTTAACAACCACACAAAGAAAGGTTATCTGTTGACATGGGGTTCAGGTATCACCAGTAGGTTGATGATATTCAGTTTTGCACCTTGATCAAAATGCTGCCCCAGTATATGAAGTCTGTTAAGGTCTGGATGAAAATAAATAAATTTAGGGTTAATCCCAAGACTAAGGGTTCAAAACCCATCTTTAATTTTGTATCTGAAATTTATTTTTATGCTTCGTCACCTGACTTTGATTCTCAGATCATGAAATAATACTGTCAAAAGTTATTCCTCTTCATTTTTCTTCTTCTTTTAAATAACCATAATGTCATCTGTGTTTTGGCATCAATATTTGTTGTTTTCAGTCTAAATTTAGCAACCATTAAAATCACACCATGTAATGTATCTGGAACAGTGCACAATTCCATCTCAATTAAGTTTCTTGTCCCATCTAAAAAAGAATCTCAGATTGCTCATTATTGTTGCTTTGGTGAGACCAAGTAGTAGACTTCATGCAGGATCTGAATTTCCTGAAGTTCTCAGCTGGAAAATGGGAAGCAATTTAATGTGATCGTAAGTGAGAAAACCACTGAAAAGCAGAAAATTTAGGATCTCTCTTCAAAAGTAACTGCTGGAACTGAAAGAAAATTTTACTGCCTCAGCAAGAATTTAGATGGCAAATTAAAACAGTATTGATTTGAAGTGCAATGGATGCCTTGACATTTCCATTGATTGAACAGAAAACCAATTTAAAGCAGAAGAGCAATTCACATTTTGCCAGGGTAGTTCATGAATTATAAATCAAGTATGTCAATAGCAGCTCTCTCTCACACAGACACACTTAAATATCAAATCAAGATTCAGGGTGGAGTGAGTTGTTTGCTTAGTAATTTGGAACATGAATCAACACTGATAGATAAGTTAAGAGAATGGAACTACATTTCTGACTTCCTTTAGTGGTGTGTCAGTTAATGGAGAGATAATTCTAACTCAATGTAAAATTATCCTGCTTCTTTTGCGCAATACCTTCCATGACTCAGTGAAAACAGACAGTGATGTGCACTAAAGGATATTGCATTGTTTCTATGATTCTGAACCATTATCAGCAAAAATCATGGCATTTTTTGGGGGGTAGGGAATATGAATCCAGAATATTTTATTATATAGTCTATCATAGTGCCTCTGATGATTATTAAATATTTGTGAATTTTTGAGACCAATTATTGAAAGAGCTATAATATTGTACCTCAGCTATTCATAGAGAAACCATTTGTTAGAACTCATAACTTATTACTTCTGTTTCACACAGTATATGATTATAAGGTTTATTAGGTGCATCCATATTGCATATTGTGTTTCTTTATAACATGATAGAATCATCACCATATTACAGAAATGAGCTAAAGATTGTCTATACTGAGTGTCATCACTATCACTGTGGGTTAATACAAAGATGGGCGTTTTGGTAGCCTTTGTAGCAGGAACTTAACTGCTTTGTTTACTGTTGAAAGAAATCAAAACAGATAGATTCAACTGAAAACTTCAAACTGCTGGTGAAACAATTGGCTGCTAAATACTTTGAAAATGAAGAGAATAGGAATCCTAGGTATAACCCTACTTCAGGGCTTTCAAACTTGCAATGTCATGTGATGTGTCGCAACATGTCATGACCTTTTTCATTGCCAGCAATGGGGTGGGCATGGTTTCGCTGTGACACATCTGGCCCGCGGGCCGGCAGTTTGATACTCCTGCCCTAAAATAATAACTTAATTTGCAAAAAACTAATGGGATTTGAATCTAGAAAAATGTACGGAAGCCTTAAGGTAGGCATGGCATAGTTAGATCAACAGCTATCACCATCAGGGGAACCTAGTAAAGGTAAAGGTAAAGGTTCCCCCGCACATGTGTGCTAGTTGTTTCCAACTCTAGGGGCTGGTGCTCATCTCCGTTTCAAAGCCGAAGAGCCAGCGCTTGTCCGAGGACGTCTCCGTGGTCATGTGGCCGGCATGACTAGACGCCAAAGGCGCACGGAACGCTGTTACTTTCCCACCGTAGTGGTCCCTATCAACAGCTATCACCATCAGGGGAACCTACCAAATCTCAATATTGCCTATATGTGTTCTTCCACTTTGCCCTCAACCTTCTCCCCAAGATGTCTAATGTGGCCCTTGGTTTGCAAACCATCCAGCCAATTTCTGACAAGCAAAGTCAGTTGGGGAAGTTGGATTTGCTTAATGACTTGCAGTAAAAATGGTTGTAAAATCAGGTTTGATCATGTGATGACTTGTTTAATTACCATATTGCTTAGCAACCAAAATTACAATTCCAATTATGGCCATATGTCAAGGACTCATTCTGCTGGTAATCATCCTATCCACATAGGTAACTGGCATTGTCAAGAAATGTGACCTCATAATCTTTTCTGCAATATGCAGTTTATGCCATGCAGCATCACGGCACAGCCTCTTGTGTGAGAATAAATTTACTATCTGGATAATTGCTTTTAAGAAAAAAATGCTACACTAAAAAAATGTTAGTGTTAATTAACTTGTGGACTGACTTGTGCTGGAACAAGGCTATATTTCAAAACAACTGAATGAGAAGAGCTGACTTCAGAACTCAGAATTTTCTAAAAGTTAATGCCATCTCACTAGAAACCCTTATTCTGTGGATGTCTGAAAAGATTAGCATTAAAATGCCAGTGAGATTTATAGGGCTGCCATAGAGTAGATATCACATTTTAATTGTTCTTTAGTTAAGATTTTCAAGTTTTGATAGCAAATTAGTTACTTGCCTGCATTATTTGTTTAATTTAGTCTGTAATAAATTGCATTTCTGGAAGCCTTAACTTCTGAAGATGCTTAACTATTAGCTGATACAAGCAGAAAATGTTCTCTGGTGAGAAGTTTTTAACTTTCCTTTCCTTTCCTTTCCTTTCCTTTCCTTTCCTTTCCTTTCCTTTCCTTTCCTTTCCTTTCCTTTCCTTTCCTTTCCTTTCCTTTCCTTTCCTTTCCTTTCCTTTCCTTTCCTTTCCTTTCCTTTCCTTTCTTTTCCTTTCCTTTCCTTTCCTTTCCTTTCCTTTCCTTTCCTTTCCTTTCCTTTCCTTTCCTTTCCTTTCCTTTCCTTTCCTTTCCTTTCCTTTCCTTGTCTTTGCTATTTTCCTCTTTAGAATTTGTAGTTGATTTGGAGTACAATCATTATTAATTGGAGGAGTCATTCCATCTCATGATATTTTTATCAAAAATTAACTCCTTGCCCTCCCCCCCTTCTGGAATTAATAGAACAGCACAATGAATAGCATCAAATATAGCTTCATAAGGAAAAAATTTCAGTTCTGTAAAATCCTTTAGGTGTCCAGAGTATTAATTTGGAAAATTTTAGGGATTCTACTATGAGTTAAAACCCGTAGAAATAATCACTCTCATTCAACTGAACTCACTTTTTTTCAACTGGCTTTGAAATATTTTTCAGAACAATTTATCTACCATACTTCTTGTATAATCTCTCCTTGCTTTGGATAAGTTAATGCTACAATCACTCACTAAGCATTTTTGTGTGACAAGCTAAGAATAATTTTGCATACAGTAATGTTATCTTTTCAGCCAAGGAATTACTTTCCCAAGACTGTGTTCTTTAAGTACTCTGCAAGTTCATATGACTTTGCCATCTAAATTATTTTTAATCTTCTGAAAATGTTTTCTTAAACTGTAGATTACTTAAAGGGTTTGGCATTGCCAGAAAAAAGCTGTCTCCGATAGCAAAAATCAAAAAAGTCTGGTAGCATAAAAAGCAAACTTTTTAAATATGTGATGCAGTGAGCTGCTGCTCACAAAAGCTTTTGACTTTTAAATAAAATTCTGCCAGTTGGAAAAGGTGCCACCAGAGCCATTCCGATTAGAGAATTTGGGAGATTTTTTAAAATGGTATAAATTAGTTTTTCAGTCTCTTCATGACCATATTCTTCTTTTTTCAGTTCTAAATTTTAAAATAAGTATAATCTAGCATGGAGTATAAAATTTCAAGATGCCCTTCCAAAATATATCTCTTAAAATTATAGGCAGAGATAAATATATAGGTCTTGGTTTGAAACACTAGGTGGAGTTGAATATCATGTCCTTCAGTCATGTCCACATTGCAGGCCAGTGGGAGCTATTTGGCAGCATTAACAGGTTTATAGTCATGCAAATTATGAGCAGTTTGTCATTGTGCTGACTAACAATTGATTAGATTTATATTTAGATTCAACTTGAGCAACCAACTTTTTGAAAGCTCAGCATTTAACTTAGTGAGACTTGAGACATGGGGATAGCTTTCCCTCAGACTTAATTAAAGCTTCTCTGCTGAGGTATGTTTTAGCTCTCTTAAGAAGCATTTGGACAGGTTTGATTCCAGGTCATCTGTATATTATTACAAAAATTTTGTAGAGTCAAAGGATTAGTAATGAGAACAGGACAAAATAACTACTTTATAAGCAAGATTACATTTTTAGTACTATCCATAATGACTGTGCAATAAAAAAAATCAACTGGATATGAATGAACTGTTCCATTAATGTAATTTAGAAGAGCCATGATTGCATTTGTTTTTTGTTTTTTTTTAAATTTCCTTGTCAATGTAAACTACTGTGAATGAATAAAAGGCAAATCAGCTTTGATCAAAGAGAATATTTGTAGCTCAAGCTTGAGCGAAGGATCCTTGGTGCTCTCTGAGCTTGGTTTTCTTGCAGACGTTTCATTACCAAACTAGCACTGATGATGTTACTGAGTTTGGTAATGTAATGTCTGCAAGAAAACCACCAAGCTTAGAGAGCACCAAGGACTCCACAGATCCAACTTTACCATTAGCCAAAGTGATATACAGTAATTGTTTCAGGTATCTCTACGTTGTGAAAAGGCAACACATTGTGCTTGCTTGTTGAATTTTATTGTCAGGAAAAGATAAAGATATTTATGGGGTGTTCTGATTCAGTCATCAAAATAAGTTGGATAGCCTTACATCAGGCATGTCAAACTGCCAGCTCACGGGCCGGATGCATCACGCCAAAACCGCACCCACCCCATTGCCGGCAATGGGGGAAAAGTTGCGATACATCACGCAATGTCATGTGATGTCACGAGTTTGACATTCCTGCCTTAGATACTTGGAACTACTGAGAATTGCATTACTGGTTCTACCACCACATAGTAATAATTTCAACAGTAATGATTAATAAAAAGGACCAATAAAATTTAACCTAGAATTCCACATGCCATACAATTTTTAAGAGCTTAATTCAAGTGAGACTCATCTTTTTGTAATCATCTTTGTTTTAGGCTTTAAATTTAAAAAAAAACATGATCAGGTATATCTCTTACAAGTGGTGATTAGAAACACCAGGTTCATATTTTTTTTCCTATGAAGTTAATCAAATAAATTAATTTCTCCTAGAACTAGGGTCCTAGTTCAAGAATAACTCCAATCTGCTGAATCTGCCATGCTTTCAACCTCAGCTAGCTTTCAAACACAAAGAAAATATCCAAAAGATACAAAGAAGGAATTAGAAGAAGCTCTGCAAAATAGCTAGGTATTGTATCAGATATTTCAACATATCAGAAGCATCATGACACAAGCACCTAATTCACATCATTTGTGAGATGATGTCATGAGGGCACCAAACATCATTTTGATAAATAAAGACATCTTGAAAACTGTTTGAAGGGAGAAAAAATCTGATGGAAGTTTTTCAAAAACTTAATATTATAAAAAGGTTATCTTCAATAATTAAGTTACATATACATGAAACTGCTGAGAGTATTCATTCTGAGCTGTAACAGTTCTAATCTAAATTGATAAGATACAGCAGTGAATCTCAAACATTTTGATCTTAGAAACCCTTTATTTTCTTTCTTTGCGTTTACGGATTTGTTTATTCATTGTTTGGTTTGTTTTAAGCAAACAGGTACAGCAAGGACCCTGGTAAACTCAAGAGATGTGTCTAAATAATCAGAAGCAAGATGTCTCAAAAACTACCTTGCCTTACAAATTGCTTTATCTATTCTTATATTATTCTGATTATTTAGAAAGAAGAGATTACAGGAAATAATCATTTAAGCAGAAAACAACTCTCGGGCCATCCATGAGGATATATCTGCCCAAATAATTTTGTTTGTGTTTGAGTGTGTACTATTTTTTGTATATCACTATATATTTATTGTATATATTTATTGTGTATCAATAAAATCAATTAACTCATGGCAGTCATAGCAGAGATAAAAAGAAAATCTAAATCTCTGCATGCATATTGTGACATATGATAGTACTGATAAAGAATATATGCCAAATTATTAACTTAAATATCAGTTGCACACACCAAAATCTTCCACTGACTTATAGTAATGAAAGCAGGGTGTATCTTCATAAAATCAAGAGCAATCCCTACAAAGGTTGTAGATTTTCATATGACTGATCCCAGAACAACAACACCAAATTTTCAGACTTTGTTTTAAATGATTGTCAGTGATGCCACTTTAAAATGATTTGAATGAGAACAGTTCAGTGACAATATGAAAAAGTATAAAACTCTTTGGTAAGTGTCAGCCAGTGAAAACTCAATCTGGAAGAGTTTTTTCTCTCTGTCCTACAGGCAAAAGGGCCATAATATCTTTGAAGTCTAAAACAGGAGAATTCAAATAGCTCCTGCTTGAAGCTAATGCTCTCTGACAAGAAATTTATTGTGACAGCTTCCTATGTCCCAGAAGTACACAACTGTGACCACTTTTAACCTGCAAATTGAACCTACCTGGGCTTTTGACGCATATGTTTTGTGAAATATAGTTTCATGTTGGGCCACTGCATTACAATAGAAGATGTAAATTGCTGCTTAGATGTAAACCAGATGAACTCATTATTGTTAAAAATAAAATCTATCTTTGACTATTAGAGGACAAGTTTCTAAAACCCTTTCCAATCTTTGGTTTATAAATTTGTCTATTAAAGAGTGCATTTTACAGGCTTAAGGTTTTGTACAGTAGCGCAGCAGCTGACAGATCGCGGGGCTCCGCACCCTATGGCTGTTTTTTTTACCTGTTAGGGAACCCTAAATGGGCCTAAAGTTGCCCCCGAGAAGTGACAAAGGAGGGGAGCCCTGGCAACCATGGAGACTTGGCAGTTCATCCGGTCAGTTTTTCCTTAAATTCCAGGTTGCTTCTCTTTTTTATCAGTTTCCAACCATTGATTTCTCATCCTTCCCTCTGGTGCTTTGGTGAATAATGTGACCCCCTTTGCCTTGTGGCAGCCCCTCAAATACTGGAATACTGCTTTCATGTCTTCCCTATTTCTTCTTTTCTTTACTCTAGCCAAATCCAAGTCCCACAGTCATTCTTTGTATGTTTTAGTCTCCAGATTCATCATCTTAGATTCACAGGATAATTGCTTTTTGGTGTGACTATTGGTTAGAACAAGAATGAAATACTTTATTAGTCTATGCCAAATACCAAACCAGTAGAACCAAAATTCATTCTTGACAACGTCCAGCCAACAAATGTAAACAAATGTAAGGGCCCATCATTTCTTTCGATTGATGGGCCCTTAGACAAAGAAATTGGCTCTAAGTTAAGCAAGGCTATTCAGGCACTGAGACAGATGTGTGCTCAACCAACACAATTTCTATATCTCCACAAAGCTGAAAGTCTACAGAGCCAATATTATCCCTCATCTCCTATATGGACTCTACTAAACATCAAACAACTGGGGGGGGGGGAAATCACATACTTGCTCTCTGTTCCATCCTCTGTATTTGTTGGGAAGACCATTTCTCCAATCTGTAGGTCACATGGACTCCACCAGGATTGAACCTCTGATCAGAGCCCAGATAAGTAGATGGGTCACATCATCAGAATAGATGACCACCATATTTCTTGCCAGTTGCTCTATAATATACTGGAATCTGGGAAGAGATCACACAGATGCTATGGAGATGCTGTAAAAGAAACCTTTCTGCCATTGTGGCACCCAAACAAGAGAACTATATGCTGTGGCTGCTGACAGAAACGTCTGGCAAGCTCAGTGCTCTGAAAACCAGTGCCAACAGAAGCTGATAGAAAATTGTGAACAACATTACAGAATAATAACCAAAATTACTAAAATAATGGATTTTCATTGCCCCCATTGTTCTAGATCATGTGCCTCTAGACTGGGACTGCAAAGCCACCCTCATGTCCACAAATGAACTGCACAACAAAGTGTCTTCTTTAAACCTGAAGCATTGCCACAACTGCAGAGAAAATTAATCAAACTTCCTGGGTCTTATTACAGGTGGGGATGAGACAGCATACAGAGCAGAGGTACAAAAACTATCCATATGGTGTAGTAACAACAACTTGCACCTAAACATCAGCAAGACGAAAGAGATGGTGCTAGACTTCCGGAGAAAAAAGGAGGAACCTGCCCCACTTTACATCGGGGAGGACTGTGTGGAGAGAGTTTCCTCCTTTAAATTTCTGGGAGTCTACCTCTGTGAAGATCTGACCTGGAAAGTTAACACAACCCAGGTGGCTAGAAAGGCCCAACAGAGGCTTCACTTTCTTAGGGTCTTGCAGAAGAACAGGGTAGAACAACGGCTAATGACCCTCTTTTACCGGTCTACTATAGAGAGCATCCTCTCATATGGTATTGTGGTTTGGTATGGTCTGACAGCTGCGGACAGGAAAGTATTACAGAGGGTAGTGAGCACAGCACAAGACATTGTGGGCTATTCCCTGACACCACTGGATGACATTGCCAGGGCTCATTGCCTTAGAAGAGTGAGGAAAATTCTCAAGGATGACTCACACCCTGGACGGTATCTCTTTACTCTCCTACCATTGGGTAGGAGATATAGGAGTATAGCCAGCCGTACCAAGAGGCTGAAAAACAGCTTTTATCCATGGGCTGTTAGGCTTTTGAATGGGATATAATCTCTGCGAACTTATGCAGAATTGACTTGGGAGGCCGGTGTGTGGTGTAGTTGGTTCACATGGTGTGGTAGGATGGAGGGTTTGTTGTCACTGTGTGTTGGGGGGAGGGAGCACGGGGAGAGGCTCAGTTAATCTCAATGTACACATGTTGTACTTTGACAATGAAGGTATTATTATTATTATTATTATTATTATTATTATTATTATTATTATTATTATTATTAATCTCCTGGTGCATAATTTTCTGCCATACCTTGCACAAAATAACAAACTGATTGCCATTTTCCTGATTCTTCCTGCACTTCCCACTCTTTGTACAAATTTCATAGATTTTGAAGCATACTAATATAACCTTTTTATTAGTTTTCCTTTTAGAGTTTGTCTTCAGCAGCATGTTTCATTGGTGGTTTAATTACTCCTCAAATATTTGTCATAGTTTTAGGTTATTAATATTTTTATATCATAAGAGATGATGTATTAGAAAGATTTTTCTTCTATAGCTCAGTGGGGAAAAATAAACATACAGTAAGGGTAAAGATTGAGCGAGAAAGTGATAATCTCCTGGAAAAACAAAATATTTCATTTTGTCTTGTAAAAAGTATTGCTCTCAATACCCTGAGGTGTTCTTTATAATTTATAACTTATTTTGGAGCTTTTCCTCTGAGTACAAGTGTTTTTATTTTCTTTGTGCAATCAATCCATAATTGATCTCGCAGTATTATTCTTTTTTCTTCCTCAGTGATGAGCAAGTAGAAATACTTTAATGTGTCTAAGTAGTCTGTGTACAACTCTACATAGCTTATAGAATGTATTCATTACCTTAAAAAGAAAACAAAAGCATTTTTATGCATCGTGTTTGTGTTTTTACATCACCTAGTAAATAGGTATTATTATGCCCAATTTGAATGTTTTAATAAACATTCTTTATTAGACTTTAGCAACCTGACATCATTCTATATTTTATGAGAAATTATTGTTAATTATGTTTTTAAGTGCTATTCATTAAAGATTAAAATACATTTTTATTAAAAAAAATGAAAGAGGCGATACATGCCACTACGAATCAACCACATGAAGAATAAACGTTGAGCGAGCTGGATTAGACAGGTACCAAGAATGCATTTCTTTTGTTATTCACTCTTACTTAGATTGTGCAAACCTATCTTGTGAGATCTCTACTCTCCAACTTCTCAATTCCCAAGAGAAGAAATCATGAAGGGACTGTTCCATAGCTCGACAATCTCCCACAAATTTAGGTGAAGAAGCATAAGATGTAAGAAAGGCTGCAGAACAAGGAGGCAATGAGGAATAAAATGTATGCTGATTGCCATCTCTCAGAATTTGAGTAACTTTTTATTATTTTATTATTTTTATTTTTGTATTAATTTTATTTCATTTATATTGTGTTTTATATGTCCAGTAAGCTGCCTTGAGTTGTCATGTGCGAATAGGCAGCAATGTAAAATTTCTAAATAAATAAATAAACAAACTCACTCTCCAAGAAATGCTGAACAACTTCAGACTCATGCTGAGAAAATAATAATTAATAATAATAATAATAATAATAATAATAATAATAATAACAACAACAACAACAACAACAACAACAACTTGGAAGGGACCTTGGAGGTCTTCTAATCCAACCCCCTGCTCAGGCAGGAAACCCTATACCATTTCAGACAAATGGCTGGGCAGTGTCTTCTTAAAAACTTCCAGTGTTGGAGCATTCACCACTTCTGGAGGCAGGTTGTTCCACTGGTTCTAACTATCAGGAAGTTTCTCCTTAGTTCTAGGTTGCTTCTCTCCTTGACTAGTTTCCATCCATTGCTTCTTGTCCTGCTTTCAGGTGCTTTGGAGAATAGCTTGACTCCCTCTTCTTTGTGATGGGGTAAGAGGATCTTTCCCCTCCCCCCACTTTTATTAGAAGACATTTTTACAGAATTGAGTTCAGTTTCTCGATAATATATCCACAAAAAAAGTTTTGCTGGAGAATATACAAACAAGGAATTGATCCCAAATACGTATTGAACAGCAACAGTTTCTTCCATTAGGTTTTCAAATTTGTCATCTTTTAAATGCATCGGTCTACAACTCTCAGAATCCTAAATCATGCTGTTTAGGGAGATTGGGAGTTCAAACAAAACTTTGGGATTGTACTAGGTAGTCTCCCTCTCTGTCTCCTTCTCCATATATCACCTATGACTGAGACATGGTGCGCTGACTCCCTGTCACAGGCCTAATGTAAATAATGTCCCTTCCTCTCAATAAAATCTTATTTTGATGGGGATCATCCAGCAGCGATAATCTGTGAGGAAGAAGGATGGGTTTGAAGTTACCATGCTAGTATATACAAAGTCAACATGAACAATCCTGGTGCAGATAGAATGCCTTCAAAAATTACTGCTGTTGTACTTTTAAGTTTGATACCTAATAACTGAGTGGTCGATTGAAGCCTGAACATGAATTTTAATTTAAAGATAAAATGAATGTATGCATTTGCGCATTATTCAGCAGAATTTTTAATTATTCAGTGTGCTGCTTGAACCCTAGCTCAGTTATATATAGCAATATGCTTCAACTTTATACAAGCTCAGGTGATTATTGCACCCTTGGAGATATTTGAAATTCAAACATGTCATTCAAGGCCAAAGGGAACCAATAGCAGTTTTGTTTAACTTAGATTTTCCAGTCTGCCTTCCAGTAAACTAAGAAGATGAGTATAATCATCATTCTTTGTTATTTTGACAAGTACCCCAGTTTATAACTTAAATATAAGATCATATGCTGTTCAGGAAATTGTAAACAGAGAACAGATTTTTCAGTGCTAAATTAACCTAAACATACCAAGCTCAGCAGAATGCCAAGTAAGTCAGTGAATCTTTTGGTAATGAATTATTTTGGTAATAAAAGAACAACAGTCTCCCCATTCCAAAAATAATATTATAAAGCCAATAGCACTTGCCATACTGAATGGAATGTTGTTTTAGCTTCTGAGGTAGGATTTGGTTTGAGCATCTGTTATTGAACTCAAAAGCTTGTGTTGCCTGGATACATTGAGTCAAACATTTGATTGGATGAGAGAAATCCATTTATTTGAACGCTGACGGCAAATGTCAGAGCTCTTCTTAGTTTGTTTGTCTTCATTCTAGTTTGTCCTTTAAGGAGAGAATCTCAACTGATGCTCAAGATGACATATTATTTCAGATGTCTTAGTTTGAGGGGATAGCTTAAATAAAAGAAAATTTATCTGAGAAAATATTCCATTACAGCCTTAGAATTGTGTATACTTTAAAAGTCTATTCAGTAATCTCACCTCTTTTTACTTTTGGTATAGACTTTCAAATTGAAATTTCTGATGAATATTTACAACATTTACCAGTTGTTAGATATTGATCAGGATAAATTTGAGTTCAAAAATAAAATAAAGGCTTCAACCAATGAAAAAGTATTATAGTAGTAAGCTGCATCAATTATCTTCACACAGATTGTGTAAGTGCATGTTCTGTTCATAGAAGTAATATTTTTGGCGGCCAAATGACTGCACATTAGGATGGCTGTGCTCTCAACCATTCAGAGTAACCTTAGACCTATTCCTAAATGCTGTAACTGTATCTGTAAATAAATCATTGTCGAGGAAAACCAGTCTGACTTCCAGCAAAGAGACTTCTCTAAAATTAAGGATGTTCTGAAAAGGACAGTTATGGTAAAGTTGGGAAAGTTAGCTTTTTTTTTGGAACACAAGAAAAATACTAATTCAACTTAAATGTATACTGTTTGGAAAATTGTCAAATGCAAAAGTTAACTAGTATCATTTATGAAAAGTGTCAAGATAGCTTTTAGAAAAGAGATCCTTTTCTCTTTTCTTAGTCTCAGCTGAAATGTTGTTGCCTTCCCTGAGAAAAAGGCAGTTGTGTAAACATTGGAAAACTATTCAATTTCAAGGCTACCAAACACCGCAGAAGGTTAGTCTTAATTTGAGGGAAGAACTGTGGATTTGAACCCCTGCAGATATAAAAAGGCACTTGGATATTCACACTGGCAAAGGGAAAAAATATATATATATCCTGGCTGATATAAGATGCTATTGTGAATTTATAAATTACAAAATTAAACTGAAATACTATTACAGTATAAAGAAAATAATGCATGACTGCCATTCATTAACAGAATCTCACAGAACTGAGATGGGGATGAATTAATTGTTCTCAGCAATTTATTTTTTAAGAAAAGAGCCACCCTCCATCCTTAGGATTCTTTTAAAAATGCAATTGTATTCTGCCTCCTATTTGATATAGAAAGGTTTTTCAACTTGTATCAGTCTCTACACTTGCACTCATTAGACTCTAGTCACCTATACTATATCCTAATGGAATTCACTTTTCTTTCAGTACAAAGAAAGCTCCTACAGAGATCAAAAGAGGGGTGGAAAAAGCTATTTTGCAGTAGAAAAAACCTTTCTTGGATTTTGCTGTAAAACATGTTAGCTTAGAAGTATTTTCTCATCCTTCTCCATGTCTCAGCCTGTATATGTAAATCAAGAGTTTGTATGCAGTGCTCAATTCCTTGGGATATCTTTGTGGGGAAGGAAGCTTCTGTTGCAAAGCAAAAGCTGATCTTATTTTTAATCTGAAATTTCAGTGTCAGTGTGAGGTCAGCTAGATAAAACACTGTGACTTGGAACTAGCTTATGAAGGCATAACAGTTGGGTCTCCTACACTAGCTTATTTATGCTTAGAGAATGCTGCTTGTGCTTTTATAGATGATGCATGATGCTTTTAGTTATTACATGATGCTTTTACAGAAACATAGGAATTGATGGTCTCAGTATTTTTCCAAGCTATGAGCTATCTCCGTTCTTTAAAAAAAATATCTTTCAATTACTGCATTGATTGTCTCTTGGTTGATTCATCATACATCTGAAAATGAGATAAGAGAAATAAACACAATTCCCCTTCTTCTCAGGGGGTACAGCTACTTCTATAGCGAATAAAAAGAAGAAGCTTCAGAGCTAAGTGAGAGAATTACTGGGAAACATAGGTGCAGTTACTTTTTTTAGAAGCTTCTATCCATTGTTATATTCTTTTGGAATGATAGAATTTACTTAAATGAATATATTCGCGAATAATTGAAACTTTCTACATTTCTCAGTCAATATTCAGCCATTTGTGCTGAATGTATTGCTTGCACAGGTTGACAAGTTTTATCACAACACAGATGCTGTGTGCAGTATAGACCACTGCAATATACTGCAATACATCTCTGAAGGTCACTCTGAAGCTGCTTCAATGCAGAATGTGGCAGACTGACTGGAAATTGGTATCATTCACCAGGAATATATTATATCACTGCCTACAGCCTTGCACTGATTGCCAATAAACTTCTGAATGCAGTTTAAGCTACTTGTTTTTGCTAAACTAGCAGTTAATTTTCTCTATACTCTAAATTATATCCACTGAATCACATAAAACAGATATTATGAACAAAATAAATGGTCTGTTAAATTATTGGATTTTGATTGAATCAGCTACCTCTAAGCAATATTAGTCATACAATCAAGGATGTTTAGGGTAAAATGTACCCATATTTTTTACTTCTATACTCAGCTTTCTAGTTATATGTTAAGGCTACCGAGGAAAAAGTTAACAAGTTTTAATATCTTTCCAGAAATTGCATAGGAACAAATTGGTTGGCTACTTGCACCTATATCTCTTTAGGAAACAATATGAGAACAGGAAAAGATCTAGGCCCTAATGGCAATATAGCTCTGTAATTGGAATAAATGCTTTATCACTGGTTTGGCTCAGACATTGTCCAGATTAACAAGGTCCTTATCAGATGGTGAACTAAGGCAATCTGGCAAAAAGTGGGCTACTAGACAAGCTGTACATGGATAAGACAATTTGGAATTAATATAATGCTATTACAACGACAGGGGATATATGAAACATATGAGAGAACTATGGATGGACACAAGATGGACAGAAGATCTATATCCATACTAATTAAGGAACAGTTTGTTACCTAACTTTTCAACATAGTGAAGAAGCTGCTATCTCAACACATTGCATTTCTGACTCAAAAGACCCAGAAGAATAACTAGGTGTGCAGCCAATACCTTATCTAGAACATCACTGCCAATCCCCCTATTACAAAGCCCAACAACTGATGTGAGACATAAGATCATGGATAAACTAGTTAGTGGAAACCCTCAAGATTCATTATCAAGGTTCATTGGAGAGCTGCTATCAGATTTTACGCTAGAAGATGCCAATAGAGCACTCACAACAATTCTTAATATCATCATAATTCAAACCAATCAATTGGTACATGCTACAGCTGCTATAATCCTGGAGAATGTACAGTGGAATAAACTTTGTACAGATGTAACTTCAACAGTAATTTTCCCTCCTCTCTTATCCTTTAGGTTTAGGATGATCAGAGCTACATATATATGCTGTTTTGACTTGAGAATCAGTAAAGTGTTTTCTCAAATGCTAGATCTTTAACAACACTTAGCATTGCAACATTGTTGCACAAATCTGGCCATCTACCAGATGACAGCCAATTATTAATTGCCAGTAGGTTTCTGAGATGTTTCTGCCTTTTCTAAATTTTGGACATCAGATTATGCACACAAGTTGAGGTTAGTTGGTTGGACCAGCTCTTCTGGCCCATTAGAAGACTATGCCATGATTAAACAATCAAACCCTGTTTAGCATCCAACCATATTGCTCACAACGCTACTGAATTTTGCACTGCAGAAGGAAGTATGCATATATGGATTTTCTTTTAACACTTTTTTAATAAACAATCCGTCACAAATTTTGAATCTTATGGATGGTACCAAGTCTTTTTAGGATTCAGCCAGCAAAATTACCAGGTAGATTCTTCTTCTTCTTCTTCTTCTTCTTCTTCTTCTTCTTCTTCTTCTTCTTCTTCTTCTTCTTCTTCTTCTTCTTCTTCTTCTTCTTCTTCTTCTTCTTCTTCTTCTTCTAACATTCTTAAGCTAACTGTCAGGTTTTGCTCATTGGATGTAAGCCAGGGATTGGCAAAATATATAACTTTTAATATGTTAAAAATGTTTAAGCTTTCATGTAATAAAATGCAGATATTCAATAGGAATAAATTTTTTTCAACCACAGATGAAAAGGTTGGAATTTCTGATAATGCTACAATCAAAGTTTACAAATTTTAAAATATATTAAATTGATATCAACAGATCTAAAGGTAAAATAGATTCATCCAAAAATCATTTTTAGAGTCAAATTTTTACTTTGAAAAATTATTTATTCAGTTCAGAGGGTGCTACCAATATATATTGCCAATATTCTGACACCTTTGTGCATTTCATTGCCAATTTCCTGCACCAATCTCTTATTTTGTTGTCTTTGTATTCCAGATGGGGGAAAAAGGCACCCAACTTGCTCTAGGTCATAAAATGTGCCTTTCTGTAGTGGAGTATAAATAATAAAACAAACTACGGTAATTTGGAGTGCCTACACCACCTGAGCTATGATTATCATAATTATTTATTGTTTGGCAAGTCTAGAGGGAATGTCACACGGGGAATGCCGGTAGAAGGCTGAGACTTCAGCACTGCAGGTGTAATCATTATGAATCTTCTGTTTGCGTATATGTGACAGTGCAGTGGCAAAAGATTTTATCATTTAGGTGGATTCAGTTTATGTGTGTGGCAAAATACCATTTTACCTTTGAAATGTTTTTATGGATGATAATCATGTCATTATTTATGTGGCCACCCAAATCCAAAGTTTTATTCTGGCATGATGGTAGAAGAAATGTCTTCCTGTTAGATTTATGAAAGCAAAGTAAGGACTGGCAGAAAGTTAATTGTATTTTTGCACTCAACTGCACGCATGCAAATACTACCCAGAATCTCAGGATAAAGCAAATCTATTCCCATGCTCCACCCAAAACTCAGGGTCATGGTGGATAAAGTAAATTTCCTTTTAGAAGAATTGCTCATTCCCTTCTTTCAGAAGACTGCAGAATATGATAAATATTATAGCACATAAAAACCTAGATGAATTAGAGCTGTTGATGCCTTCAGCATTGTTGTATTTCATGCTAATAAACAAAACAAAAAAACCAGCAAGCATATTTCTTTAGGCTGTTCTTCTGGGAAATTATCTGGAAAGAGAAAATTTAATGCTGGCACTCTGTTTCAACTCTCCAAACAGAACCGTGACATTTTTTATTTATTTTTATTTTTATTACATTTATATCCCGCCCTTCTCCGAAGACTCAGGGTGGCTTACAAGCTTAGCAGTAGCCTTCATTCTATGTATATGTCTGCTTGTTAGGGCTTTCACACACCCCAAGCGGCATTATTACAAAGTCAGCTTAATTGCCCCCAACAATCTGGGTCCTCATTTTACCTACCTCGGAAGGATGGAAGGCTGAGTCAACCTTGAGCCTGGTGGGATGCGAACCTGCACTAATTGCAGGCAGCTTATATTGGGATCCTTGAGGAAAAAACAATAAGACTTTTCTTTATTTTACTTTAAAGGTAGTAAGCACGCTTGTTTTGCAAGAGCTGACACTATAACTCCAGCAAACTGGCTTTTCAAAGCTGGGATGAATGTGTCATGAACACGGGTAGTGGTGTGATGCTTCTCTTCTCCTTTTGCTCCTGGATAACTGTTACTGAGAATATTGGCAGATGAGCATACACAATGACCTGTCTTTTTCCTGTCTTTCATAGACTTTTTAATTAGATTTTTCTGATGTTCAACTTGACTATAATAATAAGTAAGTTGCACTACAAGAAAAGAGAGAGGAGAGATGTATTGTGTTGGAGTCATGGCATAAATGGAGTTAAACAAGCTTAAACAGTGTTTGGTCTTTAATAATAGCATTCATTTACCTTTCTTTTCTTTTATGTTACTTAGGGAAAAGTCAGCATGAATGCCTGAATTGGCCTTAATTGCCACAGTCTAGATCACCATCTCCCAATCTATTATTTGCATCATAAAAAACAAACAAACATTGACAGGCAAATTGCCAGTTCAGGGCCATGAATTTAGATCAGAGTAGCAGCAGGGGAGCCCTCCAGACTAAGATTCCAGTTCAGACTGCAATCCTCAGATTTCAAATAAGAAAAATAATGTCTGTAGCTGTGTGCTGTGGATGGGAGACTTAAAACAAAGGGTGCAGTTTTTGTTAAAATAAACAAAACAGAACAAGGTCTGCTGCATAGAATAGAATAGATTAGAATAGAATAGAATAGAATAGAATAGAATAGAATAGAATAGAATAGAATAGAATAGAATAGAATAGAATAGAATAGAATAGAATAGAATAGAAGATGGAAGGGACCTTGGAGGTCTTCTAGTCTAGCACCCTATGCAAGCAGGAGGACCTACACCATCTCAGACAGGTGACTGTATAGTCTCTTCTTAAAAATCTCCAGTTTTCCACTGGTTAATTGTCCTCACTGTCAAGAGGTTTCTCCTTAATTCCAGGTTTCTTCTGTCTTTGATCAGTTTCCAACCATTGTTTCTCATCCTTCCCTCTGGTGGTCTGGTGAATAACATGACCCCCCTCTTCCTTGTGGTAGCCCCTCAGATACTGGAATACTGCTATCATGTCTCCCCTATCTCTTCTTTTCTTTAGACTAGCCAAACACAAGCCCCGCAACTGTTCTTCGTATGTTTTAGTCTCTAGCCTTTGATCATCTTAGTTGCTCCTTTCTGAATTTTTTCCAAACCCTCAACATCTTTTTTTGTGATATGGTGACCAAAATTGGCCTCAATATTCCAGGTGTGGTCTTACTAGGATTTTATAAAGCAGTACTAGTACTTCGCGTGATCTTTATTCAATGCCTATGTTTGTACAGCCCAGGATTGTATTAGCTATTTTGGTTGCTGCTGCACACTGCTGGCTCATAGTCAAGTGATCGTCCACTAGGACTCCAAGGTCCCTCTCACAGTTACTGTTTTTAAGCCAGGTCTTACCCAATCCATACTTGTACCTTTGATTTTTCCTGCCTAAATGTAAAACTTTGCTTTTCTCAACACTGAAACTCATTTTGTTGGATAGGGCCCTTTGTTCAAGTTTATCTAGATTTTTTTGGATCCTGAGTTTGTCTTCTAGGGTGTTGGCTTTTCCTGTCAGTTTGGTGTCATCTGCAGATTTGATGAGTTCCCCTTCAATTCACTGATCTAAGTCATTTATGAAGGTATTGAAGAGTACTGGGCCTAAGATGGAACCTTGTGGTACTTTACTGCTTTCTTCTCTTTGTGTGGATGTAGTGCCATGTAGTGCCAGACTACTCATTGAGTATGGTTTGTCAGCCATCTACAGATCCATCCGGTGGTGATGTTGTCTATTCCACCTTTTTCTAACTTACCAAGGAATAAGTTGTGGTCTACTTTATCAAATGCCTTACAGAAATCTAAGTATACTACGTCCACATCATTTCACTGGTCTACTAGTTTAGTCACAAATAAGAAATAAGCTAAAGAGCTCATAGCTGAATGTTATGAGAATGAAGATTTTCATGAACCTTTTCATTCTCAAAAATTATTTCAATATTTCAGATCTTAATTCTGAAATAAAATAAAAAAACTAAATCCACATTAAATACTAAAGGGTAAAATAAGAAAGGTGTTCCGAGTCAAAAAGCATATTTTCCTCTATTTTATGCACGTGCTTTTTCTGTTGTATCGGAATGACACCCAGATTCCAAGCTCTTTCTGGTTTGAAAAGATAAAACAATTCTTGAACCCAGAAACAAGCTAAATTGTTTGGTGCAGACCAAACAAAACAAATATAATATGATGTGAACATTCTGTAACACTCAGATGGCAGCATTTCATACCAGATGCTATTTTCAAATACTTTTGAAAGCCTGACTCCTAGCAAGCCATCTACAGATCCATCTGGTGGATCTGAATGTTATGAGAGTGAAGATTTTCATGAACCTTTTCATTCTCAAAAATTATTTCAATATTTCAGATCTTTACAGGAATTTCAGTTGACTCTAATATCTATGGCAAGCACTGATTTTATCCAGCCCAAAACTAAATACAAAAACAAAAAACCAAGCTCCTTACAACAGCTCTTGATATACCTGTAGATCTAACAGAAACCTCAGCTCACAGAAGTAACCTCTAGCTATGTACTTCCTAAGCAATAGTGATCAATATTCTAGTTATTTTCTTTTGCAGCTTAGTTGATGTAGGAATAAACTAAAATCAGAAACTTGTGAATTATTTACCAACTAAAAGTGCATATTCATCTGTAAATTGCACAAAGTATAATGCCAGTGTAAACTGCTGATGTAAACATCTAGAAATATCTTGCGTAACTTGTGATTTCTAATACATTCCCTAATTTCTAGGAGTTATTAATTTCTAAATACTCCATGAATTATTATTGTCATTGGTAAGCAAGAATGCAGGGTTAAACTATAATTTACATTAGATTTTGCAAGAACTAAACCTATTAGTAATCCTGAACCTACAGACAGAGAGAAGAAGAAGAGAGAGAAAAAATATTCATTCATTCTGACTTTGCAACACTAAGGAATACTACATTGCTGGATTTAAGTCATTTTTAAAAGGTCCCATTATATGACATTAGAGAAGTTAGGATCTCAAAATGAAACAGAGTGATCATAAGTTTCCTCCTATGGAATTTTCTAATATTATCAAGTATTTTCCCTCAATACTGCTTCTTTATATTTCTCATCTTAAAACTGGTTCTAATGGCATACCAATCTTCAAGGTGAAATATACATTGGCTCAGGCTTAATTTGCATCACTGAATTATTTTATCATGGTACATAGTCAATGGCTTGGGGGCTGAGAATACTCTGACACAATCTGTGTTCTCAGTGTCAGAAAGAAACACTAAATTATTAGTATTATCTTCATGCAGGCTGGCCCACAGAATCCCTACTGTGTAACATATAACAGATAATTGTAAGGTCCAGATAAATGCAGTTTATTATCAGCAAGTAACAAGCAAGGAGAATTAACGTCATACTTTCACACCTGCAAATCTTTTTATCACCATCTAAGGATTTTTAGGCATGAATTAGGCCATAATAGACAAGAGTTTGTTTTTAAATAATTTCACATGTTGAATATTTCTGTGTTGAATCTCTTGGAAAGAAGCTCCTGTCTTTCTTCCTTCTCTTAGTTCCCTCTTTGACATCTTCATTATAATGGCAGCATAAAGAATATCTTAAGAACCTTATCCTATCCTTTAGAATTATTCAGATCATGATGCTGGTTGTTAGTGGTCTCTATATACTTATTTGAAGGACATTGCTCAATGTGTTAAAGCTCTATGTCAATCAAAACTTGTTCTAGCCACTCTGAGGGACTCACAGCATGATCTAACCCTCCATATGTATGGACATACAACATTTCCACTAGATTTATGGCATTGTAAGCCACCCAGAGTTCCTTGATAGTGAAATGGACAGCAGCATACAAATTTAAATTGCTTGTGAGAAGGAGGCATTTGAAAAGTTTCATTTATATGCACTTAAACCAAGGGCATGATCATGTGGAGCCACTAATCCTAAAAAAATAAACAGAGATGGGATGTAGAGAGGTGGGTTCTACATTATATTTCCAATAAAATGGGGAAAATATTTCAGGAACAGATGTCTGAAGGACATGAATTTATTCACGAATGATATTATCTTCCTATCTACTCTGTCACCGCCTCTGGTACCAATCAATATTTTCCTGGCCTGTAGTAGTGATATATATTAATGATGCCTCCTTCTCATAAGCAACTTGAATTTGTATGCTGCTTCCCATCTCACTATCAAGCAGCTGGATGGCTTACAATGCCATAAATAACAATAAAACAACCACAGGATTTAAACACTGAGCAGTAAAAGTTAAAACATTAAAATTAAAAGCAGATAAAAAGAATCAATGTGTAGACAGAGAGGAGATAGGATCTTCTAATAACCTACTGGTTTTCTGAGGATATCAGGCAAGGTATTTATATAAAATATGCAAAATTCACTTCCTACCTGGGAATGTGTTCTGGGTAGGAGTAGATGAGGTCCCATGGATACTGGGCAAGGTCCAGATGAATAATGGAACTGGGTAACAGCAAGGACATAATGAGAGAATGAGTCCCTGAAGGTTCAAGAGACACAAATATTGTGGCTGATTCCTTCAGATTTCTGATTCTAGGACAAAGGCTGTCTGACTGCTAAATCCATTCTTCTGACACAGGGTTGTATAAATGTACTTGAAATCAAACAAAGTCCTGTGTTTGGATGGTGTGAATAATTCAGGAGTGGAGAGTTTCTACCAAAATTTAAAGCTGTCATTGTGGTTCATTCCAAGGTGGCTGGTCACCAATGTATATATTAGAGAGATGACATCTCCCTTCCACTTTTAAGAGCTGTGGTAGTGCAGTGGTTAAAATGAAGTATTGCAGGCTAACTTTGCTGACTGGCAGCAGTTCAATCCTGACCAACTCTAGGTTGACACATCCTTCCGAGGTTGGTAAAATGAGGACCCAGATTGTTGGGGGCAATATGCTGAATCTGTAAACTGCTTAGAGAGGGCTGTAAAGCAGTCTGAAGTGGTATATAAGTCTAAGTGCTATTCCTATTTAATATTTTTATTGCAAAGAAATTACTGAATGGTTATTGTTAGATATTTTAAAAATACTATTTGCTAATTATTATCATGCTTTCTTCAATGTTTTCTTTGTATGTCTACATACAAAGTATCCCTTCCTCCATTTTTTCTCACAAGAGACTATTGGGTGAGAAAATGTGATTGCTCCAAAGTTCACCCAGTTTACAGGTAGTCCTCGAGTTATGAATGTAATGGAGACTGCCAATTACATTTGTAACCCAAGGATTTGTAGGAGTGAATCAGGTAACTTGATTGCGATCACTCCCTGCTTTCGCCCATGCATTCACTAATCAAATGCATGGGTCGTTAAGTGCACAGGAGATATCTCAGGGTGGGGAAGGCTGTGGGGAGGGGAACTAGTGCTTCCAAACACCCAAGGCCTCCCCTGACCTACTGAGAGATCTCTTGTTTCCCCCTCCCCCGCCATCCTGCCTGACCAGGTCACTTACCTTGCTCTTGATGATCAAGGGAGCTGTCTCCTCTCCAGCCTCTCTGTTATGGTTTTGCCTTGAGCAAAGGCTTGCTGAGGCCTATAGGGACAAGAGATTGTGTCCCTGTAGGCTCCAGTTGTCTTTGCAAAAAGCCTTTCCCACCAAGAATGAGGTCAGGAGGGGTGCATGCATCCCTCTGGGCCTCCATTCCCAGCAGCAAAGGCTTTTTGCAAAGATGGCAAAAGGCTTTGCAAACAGTTCAGCATTTTAACCATTACACTAGGAATGAATTCTTAAATGTTAGTATTTATTACTGAAATCTGAATAGTCAAAAGTAAACACTACTAAAATAATTTATTGCCATGTTTGCAGAGTTATATGGGCTTGCAGTCTCTAAATGTTTCATTTCTTGGAAGAATTCATAAGAATCTAGTGGATTTCCCCCCTAGTGTTTTTAAAATAAATTTAATAAACTTTTGAACTGAAACATATTAACTTAATAAACAATATTTATTGATGCCATTTTACCCCACTTAAGGGACTTTAAATATAATTTGTTTACTAGTCCATAAAATAACGGATGTTATTCCATCAATTCATTAAACTTTGTGCAGCAATAAATATTGGCAGCCTTTGAAAGAACTAGAGGCTACTTTTCAATAAGAAGTAAGAGAATATTTTTCTAGAGAGTTTTCAGTGATAATTCTTCAGATTTTAGAACTATTTATTATGGGAACCATGTCAAAGCCTGCACTCTGAATTGTGCCTGGAAATCAGTTAGTATTCAATGCAGTACCTGCATAGCTGCATTGGATAGTAAGGAATTATGGTAGTTCTTACCCACCAAAAGGCTTTGTACCAGTTGTATCTGTTTGTTTATCTATCTATAATATACTGTATATGATGCTGGAGAGCTATCAACACATGCTAAAACTGACATATATAAATAGAATAAAAGTAGGAATAATCAATATAATACAATAGCACTGAGCTGTGATTAAAAAGAACAGGCAAAATCATGCAAACCAAACTCACACCTGAGGTGTGAAGGAGCAGCCAGATGTATAGGACCTTACAAGATACTAACAGATTTGGAGTTTCATAGATCCTGGGAGGTAATGGTGTTCATCTAGGGGAGTTGCTGTGGCAGAAAAGGTCCCATTATATGACACTGTCTCAGAGAGGGACCTGGAGGATATTGGTCTCTAAGATCTGGTGGTGCAGGCAAATGCAACAAGAGACAGGTAGTCCAGCAAATAACTCAATCCCATTAAGCTTTTGTAAATGATAACTAGTACCTTGAATTTTACCCCATAGCCTACTGGAAACCAATGTAGTTTGCAAAGCAGTGGGGACAGGTGGCCATACCATGATGCCCCTTAAACTGTGTTACTGCATTCTGTAACTGTTGAAACCTCAAAATACTCTTCAAGGGTAGCTATATGTAGAACATATTGCAGTGGTCCAAACAGGAGGTGACTAAGGCAATAGGGACCATCAACACGGCATCCAGCTCCAGAGAGAGTTATAAACTGGGTAAAAGCCTCTTTGACAGGGCTTCTTTGCTTCTCTAGCAGCAGCCACGAATCTAGAAGGAGACTGAAGAAACCACGAGATGTAGAGCTGATTTTTTATGAGAAATACTACCTGGTGCAAAATTATATCTAGAGCAGATAAGGAGCCTGATAGTTTCTAGACAAACAACGTTTCTGTTTTGCAGGGATTCAATTTCAGTTTGTTCCTTCCCATTCAGTCTATTATAGCCTGCGGGTGCCAATCAATAGTTTCCTAGCCTGGGGTGGTGATGTATATATTAATGATTCCGTTCTCTCCCAATCAATAGATTATTTTCCCCAGATCTTTATGTACATGTTAAAAGACAAAGGAGAGATGTATTAAGTTGTAATCTGAAACAAAGGAGAGGTTCAGTTTTGCTTCCCTATTGCTATTTTCAGAAGTGACTGGTTTAGGAAGCAGCAGGACTATTGTAAAATAGTGTTCCCTCCTACCAACCCTCATAGGTAGTTCAGAAGAATTCCATGGTCAGTTATATTGAAGGTTTGAAAAGGTCTGGATGGGACAAGTCCAAATGAATCAGGATTCTTAGGACCTAAATCCTGACTGAAGGAAATTCAGATCTGCTTTCTACTTGGATTAGACACTTAGACATAATACTTATATTGTTACTAAAAACTTAATGGAATTTCAGAAGCCTATTAATACTACCACTAGCAATGATGGGAGAAAGGAAGATAGGCAACCATCTACCAGATCTTGCCCAATAATTGAAATTCTGAATAAGGGGTTCACAAAATGGGATAGATATGACAATCAGAAACATACTGTTGCTCATATTCACAGGATCATTGAAGCATGATTGAGTTTTTCGTCTGTTTTCCTAAACCGACAGGTTGTTTGTTTGCGGCATAATTGAACACTCTGTGCTGCATTGCAATTTCTTATAGGTTATTTGAAAACGTGTATCAGAATATAGTATCTATATTCTGAAGTATCATTCTTGCAGTTACTTGGGAGGGAGGATTTTACTGAAATATGGAAAAATGTCTTAATACAAAAAACATATAGGAGTTGTATCCCTGCAGTTTATCTAGTTCCATTTTTTTGGTTAATTATATAATGTTTAACCCTGATATATTTCCTAATTGCAGATAATTATAAAATTTCTTAAGGACAAAGTGTTTTGCAAGAAAATTACTAATGTACTTCTAAGGAAGCCTTTATTTTAGTCAGTCTGCTGTCCATAAAGTATTCTCAGAATTTTTTGTTGGGCATGAAAAGTGGTTTATATGCATGTTTAGATTTAAGTAGCTGTACATATGTAATGGCATTTCATCACATTTAGACACTAGTTCATGTATGTCCAATAGGTACGTGGTTACAAGTCTGCTTCAACACAATTTTAGATGAAGTATTTTCTTCTGTACATAATGCCATAAGATATATAAGATTTTTGAGATTGTGATTTATTTCAGGTTTATGTGACTGAGATTAAACCATTGAGGAGAACTTCACAATTTAAAAGTGCTTATTATTACTTCGTGGTATATGCTGCAAAAAAGTGAAATCAAAGGTCTCAGGTCAAAGTTGGGAAAAAGAAATAAGGAAAAAAATCCTTTCCTACAAAACAAATCACAGCTACTGTATGCACCACAAGAATAATTTCATACAGATAGCAATGCTTATGTAATTTTCAAATGTCTGTATGATTTCTACAGGCTTTCTTTGCACTCCTCCAGACTTTAATCTTTCTCTGTAATTGCTTGGGTTAAATGTCATGCTATGTTTACCCCAGTACAATGAAGAAGCAGAAGAGGCCAGTCTTCTGTGATAGCAAGCCCTTTCTGAAATCATTTAATCTGTTGTCTTCTTTTTTCTTTTTTGTACTTTTGGATAAAATAAGCAGGAAAGATTTGCCTGCTCTTCTCAGAATTTTGGAGGAAATATTCCTGTCAAAAATTTTAAAATTTGCTGAACAGGATTTTTTTTTAAAAAAAAATAAAGAACAAAATGTTTCTGAAGGAATGTTATCCCTCCTTTCTTATTTGAGGAGTAGTCTGCAGACTGCAGTACAAAATTAAGAAGGAAAACAGAAAGACTATCAAGCACCCATTTATTTTGAAAAAAAGACCCAACAGTTCTGAATGTATCAATCCGGGGAGAATGTTAAATGAGGAGAATTTTTAAAGCACCACTTCTAAATGAAGAAGTTAAAACATGGCAAAGAAGTAATAGCAGCTCAGTGGCAGAAAGTGCCAGTAGTTTCAATGATATAGAAAAGATGTTATGTGCTTGGTATAACTTAGAATGTAAATCCTGTTCGACAGCCTTCAATCACAAATGCAGACATTCAGAAGTCTGTCAAAATAACAAGCCTTTTTTTAGATACATAATCGTTTATAGTTTCTCAAATATAAAGCTGTATTTTCTCAAATATAGTTGCTAGAATGGGGAAAACATTCTCTACCTTTCAGCATCTTTTTCTAGCATGCTTTTCTAATGGTTGAAGTCTCACCTCTAGGAAATTTAGCCAGCAGACCAATAATGAAGTTTAAAAATAGATGTAGTTATCACAATTTCTTTTATGGGAAAGAAAGGCAAGTGAAACATTCAGAAGAACAATATGTACATTGTAATGCATATAATATTGGCCTCGGGCAAGGTCCCTGAGGAACCCTCTAATGAAAAAGACAAGTGGAAACCTATGATTCATCTCAAGCAGAAGGATTTACATATCTTTTTGTAGGGGCTTAATTCAGAGGTCTGTTTGTTTTTACCTTCTTGTCATTTAAACATTAAGATTCTTGACATTTAGATAATAAGCCAAGTGTAGAAAATATCTTTGGAGTTAAGGGTAGATGATGAAGAATATGTCTTTATGAACATAATATTTAAAACTAATTACTGGACCAAGAGATTAGATGTGCTATCAGCTGCCAGCTGTCCCCAGACATTGAGTTGCTCATGATAAAATGAGATGGTCTGATTGAATAGGAATATGTAGCCATAATAGAAAAACATGACTAGAATATTTATAAACATAAATTGAATCTAGTTTTAGATAGATGCAGAGTATACAGTTCATTTATATGTGCAAATGCCCTTTAGGACAATTTGCAAACTCGTATTAAATTTGTATTCATAAGGTATTGTCTATTTTTAAAAAAAATAAAAAAGCCACTACTGTGTATGGGAATAAGGGGGAAATACATTCAATAATCCTACTGAAAGTTAAGAGGACACTGAGCTTGTCGATCAGAAGGTCGGCAGTTTGGCGGGTCGAATCCCAAGTGCCGCGTAACAGAGTGAGCGCCTGTTACTCGTCCCAGCTTCTGCCCACCTAGCAGTTCGAAAGCACGTAAAAATGCAAGTAGAAAAATAGGGACCACTACGGTGGGAAGGTAACAGCGTTCCGTGTGCCTTTGGCGTCTAGTCATGCCGGCCACATGACCACGGAAACGTCCTCGGACAAGCGCTGGCTCTTCGGCTTTGAAACGGAGATGAGAACCGGCCCCTAGAGTTGGAAATGACTAGCATGCATGTGTGGGGGAACCTTTACCTTTATACTACAATCTGTGAGCACCTATTTATTTTGTAAAAATAAAATGTATGGTTATAGTGAGCTGAGTGCTCCTACTGACTAAATGGCAACTGTTTGTGACAGGAGAAAGAAGGAAAAGGTTCAGGGTGAAAGGATGTGTTTGTGCAATCCTTAAATAAAGATTCCTTCTTGTCAAAGTTGACTTAGTGACTTGCTGCCTTTAGCAAGGGTTAGACTAAAATGCCTCCAAGGTCCCTTCCAGCCCTATGACTCTATGATTCATGGCAAGTTTCTAGTACCGAACAGGTACTAATCATGTCCAAACCTCTTCAGATCTTCAGGATCAGCCAAGATTAACCAGTTTCAAAAAAATTGGATTTGCTAGTGGGGCTTTGGTGACATTGGATGAATCAAAGAGAACTTTAAAAAGGCCATGTATTATCCCAAGTAGTGATTATGCCATCCAATCTTGATTGTTCCTCTTCAGCCACAAGGAAAGCAGAACAAGGAAAGTGTCTGTCATGACACAGAATTCTGTATAAACACAAAATAAAAAAAAACCCAATATGGAAAGTTATATTTGGGAATAAATATTGGCTAATTATATTTTTGCTTAATAAATTAACCCTCAAATAAATATTTCATTTTTGAGGCAAGAACATCTGAATTGGCCCCTGACTGATAATTTAGCAGAACTGTTCTCTGATATATGAAAACTAGTTATCATTACTTGTAATAATTTGTAATATGATTTACATAACTGTATTATTTTCCCCATTTGAATAACACCATATTTGTATGTAAAACTATTACTTAATTCATTTTCAGATTTAATTAAAGTATATTATCCAGATAAATAAATTTTATTATTTAGAGAGCCCAGACTAATATTTATTTAATAATCTCTATGGAGATTATTCTCTATTTTATTCTGTATGGTACAGGAATATTCCTTTAAATTGTAATCATGCAATAAGAAGCACTTGTTTAAAGGTTCAAAGAAATTGAATATTGTTTGTCACGTTCCTGTTTTTTTTTAAGCAGAGCAATAAGACAGATGTTTCTCTATGCTGAGTAACTTGTGACATTCAACATGGGGAAATGAGATTTTCATTGATGTGTTACTTGGGAAATTAGAAAACTACACCATGAATTCATATATTTCATCTACAAAGTTAGCATTTCTATATAGCAGAGGAGGGTGACCCGCTCCCTCCTTAATCAGGAGGTGAGGTAGGAACCCTTGCAGGTTCATGCCGAGGAGTTTAGTCAACATCTGTCGAACAAAATCGCTCAGATTCGGTACCGGTCTGGACTCCGACTGGGCAGAGTCTGACGACCAGGACACAGGCGGTCTTGTCGATGTTATCTGGGAGGAGTTTGATTCTGTGACCCCGGAGGAAGTGGACAGGATTATGGGGAGGTTGAGCTCCACCACATGTTTATTGGACCCGTGCCCTTCCTGGCTAGTTTATGTAGCCTGGGAGGGGACATGAGGCTGGTTCCAGGCGGTTATATCTGCCTCTTTGAGTGAGGGTAGTTTTCCCGCCGTCTTGAAGGAGGCGGTGGTGAGACCTCTCCTCAAGAAGCCTGCCTTGGACCCAGCTGTGTTAAATAACTTTCGTCTGGTCTCCAACCTTCGCTTCCTTGTGAAGGTTGTTGAGAGTGTGATGGCGCATCAGCTCCTCTGGTCCTGGATGAAGCGGATTATCTAGACCCATACCAATCGGGTTTCAGGCCCGGGTACAGCACGGAGACAGCATTGGTCGCTCTGGTGAATGATCTCTGGAGGGCCTGGGACAGGGGATATTCCTCTGTCCTAGTCCTATTAGACCTCTCAGCGGCTTTTGATACCATCGACCATGGTATCCTGCTGTGGCGTCTCAGGGGATTGGGAGTGGGAGGCACAGTTTTTCAGTGGTTCTCCTCCTATCTCCTGGGACGTTCGCAGTCGGTGTTGGCAGGGGGGCAGAGGTCGACCTCGAGGTCTCTCGTTTGTGGAGTTCCTCAGGGGTCGGTCCTCTCGCCTCTCCTTTTCAACATCTACATGAAACCGCTGGGTGAGATCATTCGTGGCTTTGGAGTTGGGTATCATCAGTATGCTGATGATACCCAGCTTTTCATTTTGACCCCAAACCACCCCAGTGATGCCCTCGACATGATGTCCCGTTGCCTGGAAGCGGTTCGGGTCTGGATGGGGAGGAACAGACTTCAACTCAACCCCGACAAGACTGAGTGGCTGTGCATACCGGCATCCTGGGATATTCAGAATATTCCACCTCTTTCCATGGGGCTTACTTTGGAAGACCATATAGTGGTGGTGACTAGGGGGGCCTTCGCCCAGGTTCGCCTGGTGCGCCAGTTGCAGCCCTATCTAGAACGGGATGCCCTGTGTACAGTCACTCATGTGCTCGTGACCTCTCGTCTGGACTACTGCAATGCTCTCTACATAGGGCTTCCCTTAAAGACCACTCGGAGGCTCCAACTGGTACAGAATGCAGCCACGAGAGTTGTCTTGGGAGTCTCCCGGTACTCCCATGTTACACCTCTGTTCCGCGAGCTGCATTGGCTACCACTTGTCTTCCGAGTGAGATTCAAGGTTTTGGTAATGGTTTTCAAAGCCGTATATGGCATGGGTCCGGAGTACCTCGGGGATCATCTGCTGCCGGCGTCAACTTCCCTCCGCCCTGTGCGTTCCCACAGAGAGGGCCTCCTCAGGGTGCCACCAGTCAGAGAATGTTGTCTGGTGGCCCCCAGGGGGAGGGCCTTCTCTGTGGGCACCCCGGACTTATGGAATCAGTTGCCGGTTGAGCTCCGGACGGCGCCTGACCTTCGCTCCTTCCGACATGATCTGAAGACCTATTTATTCGATCAAGCCGGCCTGGCCTGATGGGGGATGTGTTGGGGTTTTTATTGCGGTTTTTTTATACTATTATTTATTGTTTTAGCTCGGGCTTATATTTAATTCTTTCTTAACTTTTGTACTTTGTATTTTATATGTGCCCTGTTCACCGCCCTGAGTCCTTCGGGAGAAGGGTGGTATACAAATATAATAAACTTAAACTTAAACTTTATAGATACATATAACAATAACGACAACAACAAAATACAATCAGAAGCCAACAAAACTTCTCAAAACTATTACTAACTAGAATAAAACCTAAGTGTATTGATAAGCTGTCTCTATCTGATAAGAATGAAGCCACCTGCCTCAACATCTGATGAAGTCATTTTAACTTTCTTTAATGAAACTTTATATTGATGCAGAAAAACTGACTAGCTAGATCACCAGCAGAACCATCTTGCAGCATTCTCTCTGAAAATTTTTAGCTGAACTGGCTTGGAGCCTATTTAATTACCATGGTAGACTGAACTTTTGCATCTGGCCTGAGTGCTGGAGGATTTTTCAAAAATATCTTTAAAACTAATTTAACTCCTTTTCAACAGCAGCACCTGCTTGTACATATTAAGAGATTGAGAAGCGGGATTCAATACAATACTACATGTGTATACAAAAGATTACTGTGTGAACCTGCAAGCAAAACCTTTGTGCTGGTTCGTACTGAAAAGTGTTCTTTAAGGTGAATCTAGAACCAAAGTTAGAAACCCTAGGAAATAAAGAGCAAACAAAACATTTACTTATTCAAAGGAGATACTGTGAACTCCGTATGCAAATGCATGGAAACCTGGAGTAAAAAAATATGAAAGTCAATATTTTAATGAGCAGAGGAAAAGCGTATATGATTATTCATTAAGTTAGCAAAATATAAACCTCAAACGCAGTTGCATTTCCAACCTAATCCAGGTACCTGCCTTTCATAAGGTAGTTTTATTGTGAGCTACATCTCATATTGGAACCAACTTCCTATGGAACTCAGGACTGCCTCCGACCTCCGCTCATTTAGCCGGGACCTAAAAACCTGGCTCTTTGAACTGTCTGGCCTAGACTGAGAGGTTTTTAATTGGGTTTTAAAGTTTTAATTTTTAACTTTTGGGCTTTAAATTTAATTAATTGTTTTAAATTTATTTTAACTTTTGTATTGTATGGTTTTAATTGCCCTGTAAACCGCCCTGAGTCCTATGGGAATAGGGCGGTATATAAGTCAAATAAAATAAATAAATATTGAGAAATGGGAAAATAAACTTCTTGTGAGGTAGTCCAGTTAAAAAATACACCAGAAGTACTATCTCTAACTTTACTGTAAATTTACCTTACCAGAAGCTTTCAAGTCTCTCCTCCACCTCATCTTTAGAGCCCAAGAAACTATGGACGGTCCCTTCTGAACCATTTATCCTATCTACATTCCTTCTGTGGACTCAGCTGCTACTTATCTGACTGTTGCCTAGTCTTCGGCTCTTCCTTCTGCCTCCAAAAGTCATTCCCACATTTCAATACACTTCTTCTTACTCCAAGAATTATTTCATTCATGCACTGATAACATTATTTCGGATAAAGTAATCCGAATGCAATAATAAAAATGGATTAAAATAGTATTTTTTAAAAAACAACGTCATTTAAAGATCGTGTTTGAGGGAAATAGAATCCATCCAATATTTCTACAGAGAATGCCAGGCTGGAGCAATAGGCATGTAATAGCATCTCAAAGATGCAATGATACTTATTTCATGAATTTCGGGGTGGAGACCATTGCAGAGTGCAGGTACCATTATAGCAAAGCCTTGCAAGTTACCTCAAAATGGCATTCTTCCTATTTCACACATGCAGCCAGATTTTTCCCCAAAATCTTAGTGGCTAACTTGTCAGGTCTCTTGTTCAGAATTTTATATGTCATAAGCAAAATCTTGAAGTTGACCAGCACACTTTTTTCAACAGAAATGTAGAGTTTTCATCAAGGCCAGCTGCCTTATTCAGCAACCTGCATTCTTTAACAGCTGGAGCTTCTGGATCGAACTCAAGAATATCCTCACATCAGCATATTTCATAATTTAAAATTAAAGGTACCAGAATACAAACAATAGCAAGTCTATCTCTGTCAAGTAAAAGGAATAACTATTATAACAACTAATAGACACTTGCAGCCACAGAAATTCCTTGAGTTACTAATAGAAATGATGAACCTAGGAACATGCCCAAATTACAATTACCTGTTCTTTCTAGGAAAGTGCCACACTATCAGGAATGAGCAAACTTCCCTATTTGTTTACCCAGGAACTCAAAAAGCCTCTGTTTTGTCAGAATTCCATCTCAATTTATTGCCCTTTCTCACACTATCATTATGTCTCTAGACATTACTGCAAAATGTTCATAACTTCTCTGCTTCCGATCTTATAGCGAGCTAGAGATAAGTGTATGAATGACACTTATCGCCCTCAATGTCTGCTCTAAGAAATTTTATACAGAGGCTAAATAGTGCAGTGAAGATTCTTTTAAACAGTATAACTGCCAGAGTTAAGCTATATAATATTATTTACTGAAATACATCTGTATTCTGAGTGTGTGAAACTGTGTGAACATGCCTCCAGTAACAATGAATTTCAGAACTGCCTGTGGCATGCAGATGAAGCTGTGTGCAGCTAATTGCCCTTACCATTAGCAAGGAATGCTCCATGTGGCATAAAATATGACTAAGTTTCACATGGCTATACTTTCTGCATATTGCCCCCCAACTTTTCTTGATTGATCCAAGTCATGATAGATGACAGATATCAATATTTAGAAACCCATGGTGGCAGTCAGGACATATGGAGCATATTGTGGCTTGGAATGTAAGAGAAAAAATGAATTAAGAGAAATAATGAATTAAGCATGAATTAAGTAATGCAATGAAACAAAGAAAAATCACTACCTGTGTGCCTCTGCAACTAAGTGAATTAGGAAGGATGCAGTAGATCTGAATGAAGATGATGTAGTCTTATGAAGTGGAATAGATGTTTATAGACAAAGACATGAAAGTGCAATCATAAATGAAGGGAATGAAATGTATATAAAATATGAACTGGTGTCATCTTTGTGTGCACAAATGTAGGTAAGAATCTGAAGTTGGTAAATATGTAACTAGTGAACAGCAATAAAGAAAGAAAAAAAACAGATATGATTTTAATGGGCAATTCAGGTATCCAAGAATGAATGAGAATGATTACCAGCCTATGATATTATTAATTGAATTTGTTTGCTGCCCATCTTGCCAAGGCGCAACTCTGGATGGCTTACAACATTAAAAGCTGTAAAACCATAAATATATAATGACAATAAAAATACAATTTATGATTAAAAGATGGGAGGGAGTAGGATATGCATGGGGAGGTGCATTGGTCCATTGGCCACCTCCAATGTGGTTCATGGGCCATTACTCCCCCATTGGCACCTCAGGCTAATTGGCAGAACCAGATGTTCAGGACCTTAAGGAAGATCAGGGGGCAAGATTTTCCAAAAGGCTGGTGCCACAGCAGAGAAGGCTTTTCTCCTGGACCCCACCAACTGGAATTCCTTGACTGACCAGTTCTGCATGAATAATTTGTTAGGGAAAAAATAATATTTTGAATCCATTGCTTGAGTGTTTTTCATTTCTACAAGTGGCAAAAGAATGAATATAAATTTAAAAGCACAATGAAAGTTCGCTCCATTCCCATTTGCAAGCAAACAAAACTTCCAGTCTCCATCATTTCTCTGTCTGGGCAAAAAGTGTGTCTGCCCTGGTAAGCCCTGTAAGCTATTGCAACTGTGGGTAAGCAGATGGTGGGAGGGAGTGGGTGGCCACAAAATAAGCCATTCCCTGAAAATAAGACCTAATGGGTATTTTGGTCCAAAATATATATATATAAGGCCTGGTCTTATTTTCGGTATATGACAGAGTTACAAATATGGATGAACAGTAATGTAATAAAAACTGTGTTTGACAAAGAAATGAATATCATTTATATCATTTATACAATATACAATATATCATTTATATCATTTATACAAAAATGATAAAAATAGAGCAATCACAACATTTGTGTATCTTGGAAAATAATGCTAATGAGAACATAGAAGGGAGATATTTTAAGTTGTACTAAGGCTGCTACATGTAACTTGTCATTAATTGTATGCTATGTAATAGTTGCCTTTTTATCTTCTAAATTAACAACAGAAACAACCACTATTTCCTGTCCACTTTTTAGATGCTATATAGCAGACATGTCAAACTCGCGATGTCTTGTGACATCGCACAATGTATTGGAGCCTTTTCACCATTGCCGGCAATGGGGTGGGCACGGCTTCCAGATGACCTGTCTGGCCCGTGGGCCAGCAGTTTGACACCCCTGCTATATTGTGTATGATTTAATGTACGCCCCCATATAGTCATCATTTTTTTCCAAGCTGAATGATCCCGACATAGCTGAATGATCACTTTCATTTTATTCTGTGGCCTGCCCACTTTCTTACATAATTTTTAAATTTGATTACCAGAACTGTACATAATTCTTTAGATGCAGGTAGTTAATAGATCTCTATAAAGGCATTACAATATTGACACATTTATTATCAGTCCCTTTCATAATGATCTCGAGCAGGGAATTTGTGTTTTTTGTAGATTCTACACATTAAACTGACATTATCATATTGAGATCCACTGTGACCCCATCATCTTTTTATTGGGTAATTCCTAAATGCTTAGACTCCAATCAGTGTTCAGTAGATATATAAATTTAGAGTGGATTCTTCTAATGTGCATTTCTTTATTTAAATATTTATCCATAGAGCATAACATTACAGCTACTTTCCAACAGGTGTTTTATGAGTCTCTCAAATCACATATTTTACATATGCATTTGGAGCAGGCATGTCAATCTGCCGGCCTGCAGAGTGAATGCATCACACCGAAACCGCGCCTAGTCCACTGCCAGCAATGGGGAAAAAGTCGCGATACATCGTGCGATGTCACATGATGTCACGAGTTTGACATGCCTGATTTAGAGTACTTAAATCAATATTGTTTTTAGGATGTAGAAAGTCTATATGAAGCCGCTGGGCGAGATCAATCGTGGTTTTGGGGTGGGGTATCATCAGTACGCTGATGATACCCAACTTTTTCTTTCCACCCCGAACCAACCCAGTGATGCCCTCTCCGTGATGTCCCGGTGCCTGGAGGCGGTTCAGGTCTGGATGGGGAGAAACAGGCTTCGTCTCAATCCCGCCAAGACTGAGTGGCTGTGCATATCGGCATCTCGGGTTAACCAAGTTATTCCATCCTTAATGATGGGGGGTGAGGTGTTACCCCCCATCGATAGGGCTCGCAACTTGGGCGTCCTCCTGGATTCACGGCTCAATTTCGAAGACCATATAGGAGCCGTGACCAGGGGGGCTTTTGCTCAGGTTTGCCTGGTGCGCCAGTTGCGTCCCTATCTGGACCGAGACGCCCTACGCACAGTTACTCACACGCTTGTGACCTCCCGTTTGGACTACTGTAACGCTCTCTACATGGGGCTGCCCTTGAAGACCACTCGGAGGCTTCAACTGGTGCAGAATGTGGCCGTGCGAGTTGTAATGGGGGTTTCCCGATACTCCCATGTAACACCTCTACTCCGTGAGCTGCATTGGCTTCCGGTTGCCCTCCGGTTGAAATTCAAGGTGCTGGTTATCACCTATAAAGCCCTACATGGCCTGGGTCCGGGATATCTGAGGGAACACCTGCTGCCGGCATCAAATGCCCTTCGCCCAGTGCGCTGCCACAGGGAGGGTCTGCTCAGGGTCCCACCGGTAAGAGATTGCCGGCGGGTGACACCCAGGGATAGGGCCTTCTCGGTGGGAGCGCCTGCCCTCTGGAACCAGCTGCCGGTGGAGCTGAGAACTGCCCCCGACCTCCGATCATTCCACCGGGGCCTGAAGACCTGGCTCTTCGAGCTCTCGGGCCCAGACTGAGGAGAAATTTTTAATTTGGGGTTCTTTTTAATTGAGTACAGGGTCAATTTAATATTTTTTAATTTGGTTCTTAATTTTTGTATTTGGGATTTTTAATTCCCTGTAAACCGCCCTGAGTCCTCGGGGAATAGGGTGGTATATAAATATAAATAAATAAATAAATAAATAAATAAATAAATAAATAAATAAATAAATAAAGTAGCTATGTGAACCTGGGGGGAAAATATAGCAGGTTTGAAGTTTTATAGTTAGATGCTGCATTTGTGGCCCCAGGTGTTTTGATGTATATTCTTGGCATCTCATCTGAAGCATTTCGTAGCTCTTTTTTTTCATTATTAACTTGGTTAATAAAAGGAGCGGAGTGGTGCATCTTTGGTTAAGACACTGGGCTTGTTGGTTGGAAATCCAGCAGCTCAGATTTGAGACTTGAGCTCCATTCAACGGGGTGAGCTCCTGTAATCTCCCAGCTCCTGCCAATCTAGCAATTCAAAAGCATACAAATGCAAGTAGATAATTTTTGGTAGGAAGGTAACAGCACTCCTTGATGTCATGCTGGCCACATGATTGCAGAAATGTCTTCACTGGCTCAATGGCCTTGAAATGGAGATGAGCACCGTCCACTATTGTTGACAATGACTAGCAGAGTAAAATCCACAGGGACTCCTTACCTTTATAAAAAGGTATACTAATTTAACTTGAGATCATGTCAATTGTTCAAAGTGTATAGCAGGACTTTTTTTTAACTGTCACTTGTTGAGTTCATGTATATCTCCATTTACAATAAGCTATGTTTATAACATTGACATTTGAATCAGCATATTTTTTGAAAACTGACAACTGCATGGACGTGTCCCTGCAGTTTCTTGGCAAGGTTTTTTTTGGAAATGATTTGCCATTGCCCTTCCTAGGGCTGAGAGAGAGTGACTGCCCCAAGGTCACCCAATTGACCAGGAGCCTAAGGTAGAGCTAAAATGCAGGTCTAGCCTGGTGCTTTAGCCATGACATCAAAGTGGCTCTCTGCTAGGCTTTGTGAGTTGCTGTTTTTCTTTTCTCCCTTTCAGAACTGGCTATACTTGCTTTCAGATCTTGATTGATTTTGGTACATTAACTCCATATAGGAAAATTAAATCAATGTCTAAAATCACTGTCAGTTGATCAGATTATCTCATATTTATCTGACTGGTATAAAATTTTTGACTCTGCAGCATGCAACATTCTACAAGGATCTACAAAATTGTATGAGGCCTAAAGGTAAAGGTTCCCCCGCACATGCATGCTAGTTGTTTCTGACTCTAGGGACCGGTGCTCATCTCCATTTCAAAGCCAAAGAGCCAGCGCTTGTCTGAGGATGTCTCCGTGGTCATGTGGCTGGCATGACTAGACGCCAAAGGCGCACGGAACGCTGTTACCTTTCCACTGTAGTAGTCCCTATTTTTCTACTTGCATTTTTAGGTGCTTTCGAACTGCTAGGTTGGCAGAAGCTGGGATGAGTAACAGGCGCTCACTCTGTTACACGGCACTTGGGATTCGACCTGCCATACTGCCGACCTTGTGATCGACAAGCTTAGCATCCTAACGCACTGAGCCACTGCGTCCCTTGTATGAGGCCTAGAGGACCCTAATTTCTGAAGTGGTCATAAAGTTAGCCTTTTTAAAAACAACCTTGGCAGAACCTAAGGCTTAGAAATTCTATATTTAGCTAGATCATGTAACACAATTTTCTACCAAGGAAATCACCATGCACCTGTTCACATCCATCCTGCGATGAACATAATTCAACAATCCTTTCTGTGATTGCAAATCAAAGATCATAGGGTTCTTCAGCAGAATTCATGATTACAAATGAAACTTGGCTGCTAACTCATGGAGTAATGTGTTAGCTCTAGCTTGAATATGCAATTAGTATGCCCTGAGAGCATAATAGATCTCCAGCTGTTTCTCTACTTGTGCAGCTAAGCTTTCAACTTCAGATGATAAATGACCACTGTTATCAGGGAAATAGACAGATAGCACACAGTGGCAATCTAAATCTGATTTGAGGCAGCTGCTGTGGGAAGACTTGCAAAAAGATGGACTATGTATACATTGATTTAAATGGGTTCCATGAACCCAGCGTTCTAAAACTGAATGGACTCAGGGTTCAAAGCAGTCCCTTAAAGATCAGGATAAACAACTAGAATACCTTGGAGCTGATCACTTATGCGGTAAAAAGAAGCATATGTTGCTCTTACTGATTATAATGATTACTGCAGTGAAAATGAGTGCTAAAATGTGGATTTTCATCATGTTGCATTTTTTCAAAGAAACAAACAAAAACCTGACTGGCTGAAGTAGAAAATTAAAATGCTTCTTAATTCTAAAACATTTCACCATTAAAATACAATTTTAAAGATATGATTGTTCTATAAATATAAAATTATTGTTCATGGATATTTAGTTGAGCTTGAAGATGAAATAAGGCCAACTATAATTTATTTTAAGATTACCTTGATATTTCTTTAAGTTTATTCTTCACTTTATTAAAGCTCATTTCAAGAATTGCCGTATTTTAAAAAGTCAGTTCATATTTACAAGCATGCCAATTTGTTTCAAAAGGTATAGTTTATAGATATAATTATATATTTCTTAGACCTAATTATAATTACTTTTAGGCAAGATCTTATATATAGGATTGCAGGATCAGAAAATAAACTGAACAATTACTTTTGAGCAGACAATCCATTAAGGCATAGGGCATGGGGATAGTGAATAATAACACAACTTTTGTTGAAGTGTTTTCACAGCCACCTGTTTTATTAGGGTCATCTGTTTAAAAATATTTTTCTTCCACTATAAAGACAGCTTCCTGAAAACTAGAAATGATTCATCTTAAATATATCCTCTGGGTTTTTATTACCATTATTCTAGTCAGCATGCTGACTTTCAATAATTATGGTTCACTGACCTTGAAGCCAGAATTATCTTTTCACATTAGTTTAAATGTTCAGCTAATACACATTGTCAAAAACATTTTGTTCATCATTTTAGTGTTCTGTTTTCATGAAACTTTTCATATCTCTTGAATCTTGTGGTCGTTTTTTTAAGGTTGTAGACACTGACATTTCATCCATAATAATTCAGAAGTGCTGTATTTGATTTGGTATACCTTTTAGGACAAAGGAAAGTGTCATACGTAAATAAATATTTGTTTCTGTTTATTTAAATATTGGAAAGAAACAAGGTAAATGTCTGGAAATAACTAACTAGAAAGTTAGAGCCATAAAAAGCTGTGTCCATCAGATTGTTTAATTACATATGGAAAACTGATATATAGATCCAGGCTGTTGCAGTGTTGATCATTTCTGCATTTATTTATTAGAAAGAAGTAGGCAGAGTCCATTAGAATGGGAAAACTATTAAAACAATCATTGTTCCTTCTATGAATGAGAAGGCTTATTGGTCAAAGCAACTTCAATATTTGAATGTTATAATATAATATATAAATATAAATATTTCAATTTTTATATTAAAAAAATGGATTTTTTTTCTTTTAAATGTTATTTTGCATATTTCAGCCTGTCATTATTTTTACCCACTTGCAAGGTATAATGAAGCACTATTTTTTTTAATCTATTTGTAGGGAAGTATAAAAGTTTTTGCAGATGGACTGTATGTGGGTTGCTACTTCACCACACTGAATCTAGAATTCATCTTGAATTTAATTCAGTAAACTACTCTAGGTCTGAGACAGCTGGTGCAGAAATCATTACATCCCATATTAATGAGGACTATTAAAATGAAATGCCTTCCTTTGCGTACACGTTCCTGCTGGACATATGTCCAAAGCACATGGCAAATCCTTGTATTTGTTCTTATTTTATTATTAATAAATAGGTCATTTGATCCTTTCTACAGGGCTATACAGTATTGTGAGCTGCCTAGATCGGTTTTGTAGAAATTGAATAACTGGAAAAATAAGGTATAGATGGTGCTGCTATAAATATTCTGGAAATTTTATGAAGGTACTGTACTAGAATATTTCCAGCTTTCTTTTGCTCAGTTCTACTTTGGAAGATCACCCTCATCCATGCTTCTTGAGAGTTTATTAATGAATGAGGGGTGGAAAGGAAGGCTCACTATGGATATAACACCTTCCTTAATATTTCCTGAGACAGCATTGGTCTTGGATTTGGGAGACTACAGTTCTGATTCTGCAAGAAATCTTGTCTTGTCTTCTTTCTTTAACTCAGCATCACTACTTGTTCCCAGTCTGCAGAAGGGACCACAGAATTCCACTGACATTCACTCTTACAGCAATCTTTTAAGGCAACATCTGCTATATTCCTAAATGCTTATGTAGAGCCTGATGCTGACACTTTAAAATTGTAACAATACAAAAATAAAAATGGTGATGCTTCTTCTGAAGTTAAGCCAAACAGGAAACTGTAGAGATCCCAACAGAGATCTATTTTCTGAAGATACTGGTATGGGATAGCATCCATTACAATAACATCTTGACCTAACATATCCTTTAGTCTGCTAAATTCTTCAAAGCTATATCTTCCAACACTTCTTGCTTATGTAGGGTTGCCAATTTGGGCATCTCAACCTTCTAATTCCTTTCTCAGATGAGGGGGTGTGTTTTTTGAGTTACTGCCAAATGCTGCATTTCTATAGCTTTCAAACAACTGCCAACTCTGTGCCATCTGTTAGGCTCCATAATGGTATGTTTTAGGTAGCAAGAAACAGTGAAATATTGTAACTACTTCAGGTGTCTGAGTGCTTAATTTTTTACAAAGGGTTAGCAGGTTTAATCTGGAGCCTCCTTGGAAGAACTTAAATGTTAACAAGAGATTGAAACCAATCAGAAGTTGGCAATGTAGCAATCAAGCTCCTTGGCTCATCTAAATTTAAAAGTGGAGAACTGAAGTGGTAGAAATCTTTATTTACAAGCCCCACTGACATTCTTATAAAATAAAAAAAGTGGATAGCTGCAGCCTAGTTCTTGATTTAAATGCATACCTCCACATATAGGAAAAAAGGCAATTTAAACTTTGAACTAAAAAGATCAAGAAATACACAGACAGACTCCAGGAAATAGCTAAACTGGCATTGTCTGAAAGGCTCCACTGTAGCCTTAAAATGTTAACTATAATTATTAAATGTAAAGGTTATTGATAATTGGATTAAACTATAGTTAGAGTTATCTTTGCTGGGCATTGAGAGGATAATGCAATAAGAAGCAGTTCATTAAATTGAATAGCCTTACAATAATTATTTTCCATATTTTTAGCACTTCCTTTTTTTAATCAGGCTAGAATTAGAATTTGGAGGATATATTTAAGGGGCTGCAGATTATGGAATTCTGCCTCTAAATAAATATAAATATATGTACTGTTTAGATACAAATATGGTACAAATACCTATTACAACTTCTAGGCAGTGGTAATGTTCAGATTACACTTACTTTTGTACATTTTAATAGCCACTAGAGCTGTGCAATGCTTTGAAGGGATGCTTATCTTTGATGTAGGATTGTATGAAGCACTCCTTCAAATTTGCTTTGGGGTTTTTTAAAGTTATTTTATTATTAATTTAGTAATTTATTAATTTTATTGTATTTATTTTAGTTTGGGATACAAACTAAAAAAAATAAAAGAATAAAGAGAAAAAAAGTAAAAGGTGGCCTCTACTACAACTGCTTTTTTGCCCACCCATGCTTAGGTGAGGAATTACCGTATTTTTCGGACCATAAGATGCACCGGACCATAAGACGCACCCTCGTTTCCCCCCCCCCCCACTTTTGGGGGAAAAAAGTGTGTCTTATGGTCCGAAAAATATGGTATGTCTCAAATGATGAGACATCATGAGACATACCATGAGGTCACAGGTACAAAGTAAATCTGATGCAAAATGTAATTATAATCATTTTGGATTATAATGTTATATATTGATGGTTTACTATCCAAAATGTGGTTGTTGTTTCTTTATAGAATTAAATTTTAGTCTGGCATTTAGTGCTGATTTAACTTATTGCTGCCTATTATAGTTTTATCAGTGATTAGTTCTGTTAACCAAGTATATTCAGATCCAGTTCCAAAGAGATAATTATATGTGTCTTAGTTTTGTTTTAAAAGGTCCTCTTTTTTATGCTTATTTCTTCCTTTTTCATTCTTTTGAAATATTAAATTGCTCCCTAAGCGGGAGGTAGCAGGAGAAGTAAAGTAAAATTACCACACTTGGTCAAACAGCTTTGCTGTACCGGAGCTTTTTTCTTCTTCTTTTTTTTTCCTTGTTGAAGAAAATGGCATTGCTTCCGTGTTGTACGGCCCCTCCTCAAGACCCTATATTGCCACCCTCAAGAGTAGTTACTTGATTCATCAAGTGATACTAATGCTAATTTCATGACATTTCTGTGTAGTGGCTGTAAACAAGTTACACTGAATATAATGCAGATAAGATACAATTTTTTTATTTTTTTTATTTTAATCCCATTTATATCCCGCCCTTCTCCGAAGACTCAGGGCGGCTTACAATCTAAGCACAAATCAAATGTATATAATAGCCTTCATTCTATGTATATGCCTGCTTATTAGGGCTTTTGCCCCCCCCAAGCAGCATTATTATAAAGTCAGCTTATTGCCCCCAACAGTTTGGGTCCTCATTTTACCTACCTCGGAAGGATGGAAAGCTGAGTCAACCTTGAGCCTGGTGGGATGCGAACCTGCACTAATTGCAAGCAGCTGGTGTTACTTAAGGAGGCATTAGCCCACTGCTCCACCAAGGCTCTACAATAACAGATACAATGGGGAACAGCTGTACTTAAGATATGGGGGGAAGGATTCTTTTCATCTTTCTTTTTTTAATGACAGCTCCAGTTACAGTTTCTAAAATCAGTCTGGCTGAGATGTGTCTCGAGTCATTTTGTAGCAAATGACATTGATTAAACCCTTGTTAAATGAATAAATAGCAGTTGGTAAACCTAAAGCTTTTCTAAAATATAGCAAAACATTTTTTTTAAAAATAAATAAATCTATATTTAACCAGTGAGCAAAGTTTTGTAACAGTCAAGCTGTCAAAGCTGAGCACATTTGTTTTTTTTGTTTTTGTTTTTTTAGGACAAGCGCAGATACATATTTTGGCTGTCAAAATCTGTCCATTTTCCCACAAAGAGAAAAGTTTATATGCTTTGTGCACATCTGAATGACAGGGAGATCTAAGCTTTATAAAGCATAAACAATCACAACAGATTTCAGGCAATCCTAACCACTGAAGAACACATGTCAAATTAAATGAGAAGGTTTGGAATGAGGTTTAGCCCACTGAATGCATAATGAAATAACCCTTCAAAAATAACACATAGCATGAAACTACACATACAAAGAAGTAAAAGCCAAGTCCATAGGGCTGCCATATTTAGAATCAAGATGTCAAGACTGAACAGATAAGGAAGGAGGTGGAAGTATCGTTTTTAATCTATGAAATAAAGAAATGGATTTGATTAGCTTGAAAAAGAGAAAACTGAAGAGAGAATACCTTACTGTCTTTGAGTATGGGAGGGAAATTCTATAAAAGAAGGGAACGACCTTCTCTCTGTTGTTTCAGAATGCAGAACAATAATGGGGGAATAATGAAGTTAATATTCTAGAAGGCAGCTACTAAATGAATGCTAACAGAAATCTTCCCAAGAGCAACAGCAGTTCAGCATTAGGACTCATTATACCCATCCCTAGATGTGCTCAAGTCAGATAGATCTCTATAGCAGATGCTACAATAGAGGAGCAAATTAGACCTAGTGGTCCAAATGGTTCATTAAACTCAAAGATTCAAGGATTCTATTACTTAGCTCTTTGACTGTAACACTTTGTCTAGCATTGTAGTTACACTTTCCAAAATATGTTCAATTTTGCCTGAACCATAGTTAAAATACTCAGAAGCACAGCACAGGGCCCCAATGAAATTTATCTAATTCAGTATAGCCATCAGCAATGTCCATGTCTACTAGACAACTAAATTATCAGCCATATTTCTTCAAAGCTGTTAAAATAAGAAGATGATATGAAAAGAATTTTGTGAAGAAATACTGTTTTCGTGGTTTATGAATTACAGATTATTTGTTGTTCACACAGTGTGGTCAGAAATTATCAAAGCAAAAGGCTGATTAGTGGACCAAGAGATAGAATCAAAAGAGCTAACTCTGTCCTTATTGAGCTGTCACCCACTTTCAATTCCATCAATCATTGTGTTCTTCTGGAGTGGCTCTGAATGTTGGGGGTTGGTGGCACCATGTTGTGCTGGTCTTGTTCCTTCTTCTGAGGTACATTATAGTTAGTGTTGATATGGGAGGAGAAGTGCAGTCCATATCCCCTATTATTTGAGATGCTGCAGGCTTGGTTGTTTCTCCTTTCCTGTTTAACATCAATATGAAACTGCGAGGAGAGGTCGTCTGTTAGTTTGAGATAAGAATTTCATGAGAAACAAATGGGGATTTTTTTTACACCATATTTTCCCCTCAAATGGTTTCGTATTTATCCATAGCAGACCAGATGCATTAGTTTCACTTGAAATATTATCCATATTGCAGTAATGAAATAGCAGTGACCATAGAAGGGATCTCTATTTTCTTCATTTAATAAAATAAATTGTAAAATTGAACAATTTTGGCATGCCAGCTATAAATGACTCCTCAGAAATTTCTCTTTCCTTCCTCAACTTTTCTTCATAAGTTTTTTTTTCTTACACGCCTTTCATCTTTCCAGGGTGAAGGAGAAATGCCTATAGTCTAAAAAATTTGGGCAGTTTTGTATTCATGGCCCAATCTTTCAAAAGATTGTTGTTGGTTATAGACAGACAGACAGAATGAGATGTGCAATACTTTGAATTTAACAGAATATGGAATACAAATCTAACCAATTAATAAATAATTGGATAGGTCAAATTGTTTGATCTTCTCTGGACAGGTTTTATCTTGTTAATGTCTTTCAGAAGTGTTGATATATTGCTTGTTCACATCAACATCTGCCAGGTTGCAACTTTCATAGTAACTCCTCAGACCCAACTGAGGCAACCACATAAGTAGTCCATTATAGTACCAGGAAGATGGTACAATTATAAAAACTGAACTGTAGACAGTTAGAGAAATTATGAAGGATAGGAAGGAGAAATACTCCTAGTTCAGTGTGTACTTAGCATCTAGATGATACATATGTACTTTCTATAACTTTAAGACTTAGAATCCTTTATGTTTCTTTTCTGGGTCTACATGAAAATTCAAATGTACTTCTACATTTATTGCTCCTAATGTATGCATTTTTTGCATGCATTTGCTTAACATAACCTTTGATATTTCATGTGCCCCAACGCGTGCCTGTATAGATCAGAAAAAAGCTTGACAAATATTAGGTTGGAAGTTTGGTTTGTTTCTATTACTGTAAAATGCAAATAAGGCACATTTTATGGGGCCATTGTCAGGTGAGCCATCACTTAGTCCCAGGAGTTTCTCATAAATAAAACAATTTCAGGTAGGAAACTGAACAGATGCTCACCAAATTAAATTATTATCTCCAAACTCATTCTTAAGCAGTCTGAATCATTGATTCATTACCATCAAACAGATAATATAGGAAAAAAGTTAATAGATTTAAGTGAAACACCTATTTATCAAAGAAAATTATTTCACTCGGCTCCTTAAAGCAACAACACACTAAGATGGACATTTTATATTAAGCATTTTTTAAATAAATGCCATGCCAGGCATAACAAGACAGTCTGACATTAGAGAAATAATGGAAAAATCAATCACTACAATGAACATGGTAGAACAAATGCTATGTTTTCAAACATCTACCACTGTGGCCTTTCAAGGTTTTCACAGTTATGTTTCTTTTATTTGCAAACTATATTAAAGATTGTACCATGGGACTGGGAATTACTTAACATTTTTTTCTAGCTGTTCCAAGCTGGGATATTGAATTTATTTCAGTGACTATGACTCGTCAATGTATTCTGCCTTGTATATGCATTCATACTACCCTGATATTCCTCTGGGAGAATCAATGCCTTTACAAATCACTGTGGCCATAGACTTAATTAACTCAAGTCCAGCGGTAGAAAATGCTAAATAAATAATATGATTATTTATGTGAATTATTCCTCTTTAACATGAACTTAAATGAAATTTTGGGTATTATTAGTTAAGGACAATAACTTTAGAGAATTATTAATTCATGTAAATAAATCTAATACCTTATTTGTGTGTTACACATTGCTGCTTCAGTCAGTTTTAAGTTTAAATCTCATTAATACTAATAAAAAAATCAGCTTCAGACTTGCGCTTTTAAATCTCAGTAACTGTAGGAGATGACCAGCCCGAGGGAGGGGTAAAATGCATCATCAGTCATGAGTTCCTGCATGCCCACAAGAGAGTCCAGCCCACCTTGAATTACTTTTTTAACTCTCCCTCATTTCTCTTGACCTCTAGTAGCTCAGATTCTTGTAGAGAGCTTAAACTTGCAATAAATCTTTATACTCATTTGAACTGCCTGAATCTCCTGATTTTCCCTACACTTGACAGTAATGTATGCATGATCTATATTCTCATCTGCAACCAAATCATGTATGATACTCTTCTTTTTAAATATATTTTATTGATTTTTTTTACAATAACGATCTTTAGTGCTTGGTAAACAACGTGTTGTATGGGTTTGTATATTTAAAAAATCAATTATTATTATTTTCTATAGTTCCATAATCAATATATTGATTAATGATATATTGCTTTGATCGTCTCTTCTTCCAGTAGTATTCTCCTTTTGTCAATACTAAATAAATATAGTTCTTAATATTTTCAATACATACAAAGTTGGATATAAACATTTTTCTTATATTTGTACAAATAACAGTAACATCAGCATATAACATCTTTTCTGATCAGCTTATGTTTCAACTGTATTTACAAAAGTCATCTTGTTAAGTCACTATATGATCTGTTTTTAAGATTCTTATTTAAGCTTAATTTCTTCTCTATATTCAAACCATTCTTATCAGTCATAATTTTCTCAAAGTTAATTACCTTTATAAATATCCAAACTTTCCATTCACATAATACCATCCCAATATTTTTACATTTCATATATTATAAAAAATACTGTAGTACTTGTATATTTTGTCCCTCTTAATGTAGGGCCTCTTTATAACCATAATTTATCTATTCTTTTAACCATATTCAAACAAGTGTTTAATCATATAGTATTCCATCTGGTAAGAAAAGACAAGTTAAGTAAAACATATGTTTTTTGTCTCCCAAACTCTAATGATTCTCCTGGCTGCTCTATAATCCATTTTGTTAGATCTTCTTTCCTATCTTCAAGTTTATCTTGAAGCCCTGAAAGATAAGATACCTTTTCCATTTCCATTGTTTTGGCAAAATCTTGCAAGCTTTCCTTTGTTTGTATTAAGCTATGCTTCTCTTCATCTGTAGCTTCACTCTTTCAGTCACTGTCCTCTGCTTTGTGTTCTGTTATCTGCTTTGTTTGTTCATTCTTTGTCATTGTTTTCTGAGAGTTTTTTTAATTGTAAGTTTAGGTATATGTGCTCCTTTTTGTCAGCAAAGTTGTTTTTAATCTCATCATGATTTGACTCCACTGTCATTTGAACCTCTTGCAGCATTACATAAATTTCCTCCTGAAAAATATTTGCCTTGACTTGGAGTATTGCCCTGCAGATTTCTGATGTTCCAGGCTGGGGCCTTCAGAAGGAGATGTGAGGTGTGGTGACCTACCACTTTTAGATAGGTATGCAACATCCATTCTATCTCCCCCCTCCAGATATTCTTTCACTGGTATCATAGTCTCTATGATTAGCCTTGATAAAGCAGCCAATCTTAAAATCCAAACAACCAAATCTTATATAGTTCTTATCTTTATGTATGGTTTTTATAATTCACTGAAAGCAATATTTTATAACAGTTCTTATATTCAGGGGTCTTACAATTATCAGCCATCCAAAATTGCAATCGAGAATGTTTAACCATCCAGTAAATTCCCCTCTAGAAGATTAGCCAAAAGTCAAGTTTTTTCTTTCTTTGCAAACAATTTTTGAGCTTAGAGATCACAGCTCAGTAAGTGTTTATAATCCCAGAAGGTCAGCAGTTTTTAAAATAAACAGAGTTCTCAATCTGTAGTAGGTGGCCCAGTGTATTTTCTTTCCTCTGTTCACAGCTGTCACTGAGGTTCAAAGTTGTTCTTTATTTCTGGGCATCTTGCCAATTTCTGAGTGAATGCAGCTGTTGTTCTATGTTCTAATCCTCCACTAGATGTCAGTAGCTATTCATTTTCCAACTTTTAAGACAAAGGTTTTTTATATATAATTTCATCAATACTCTTTCAGATGTGAAATCTTAACGGTTTTCATAATTTTCAGATTTATCCATACTATACTATTATTAACTTCATTTCATTTCCCCCATAAAAATTTAATTGCCGTTTGATGTTGAACTTAATTACGGCAGCAAGACTTTTGATAGGTCAGTATTGGAAGAAAGAGGAACTGCCGACCATAGAAGAGTGGACATTAAAGGTTTCCGACCTGGCAGAGATGGCAAAGATTTCGGCCTATTTGAAAGATCACTCGCAAGAACGCTATATAATGGAATGGAGAAAATGGATTGAGTTTATCCAGAACAAGTATAGGGTTAAGAAGTTTCATGTAGCATTTGAATAAGTCTTCTTTCTTTTTTTTTCTTTTTTTTATCTTAGTTTCTTTATATATATTTAATATTACTAAGGTTTGTTTTATCCTATATAAGCTAGAGAGTGATGGATTTTAGAGTTTATAGTTGTTAGTATATGGTTGTTTATGATTGCTTTTTTATATATATACCTTGTATTTAGCTCTGGGAAGTCGGGGGGGAGGGGGGAGGGGGGAGAGGTAGGGGGGGAGGGAGAAGGGAGGGGGAGGGGGGTTTTAAAGAAAAATTGTATGTTAAAACTTTTTAATAAAAAAAAAATTTAATTGCCACTTCTGTCTATGGAAGGGTGGGGGTGTGATCCCCTCCCTTCTCGTTTTCAGAGATTTTTTTTCTTCTTGGGGATCTTTTCCAGGAAATCAGTTACAAGATAGAAGAGAGAAGATCAATATTCTCACCCAGTTCCAAGCACGCTCTTCACAGTTGTTCTAGTTAGTACTTTTGGTCTTTGGTTGCTGGTAGCTTGGGCTAGTCACTGATGTGCAGCTAGCCTTTCTCCTGAGGGGTGGAGGGCTTCCCCCAGATCAAATGGATCAACCACTGCCTTTCTGTGATCCACAGGTGCCCCCTCTTTCTTTGTCGCCTCTCTGGGGTGACTTAGACCCATTTAGGGTCACTGGTAGGGCAAAACCAGTCGTGGCATGTGGAGCTCTGCAGTCCCTCAGCCATGCACTATGGCACAAAACTGGAAGTCCCTGTATGATACTATTCTTCCTCCAAATAAATTTGTATTCAATAGCATGTTTTTTCTTTTTCTTTCTTTTTTCTCTTTTTTTATAGTAGAGAAATAAGAGAATGTTACTTTAAGAAACAAGCAAACCAGATCACAATATTAGATGCACAGATATAAACCTTGCAACGTTTGAAATGCAAAGTCTTCATTTTTTGGTTGCCACCTAAGTGAATCTTTCCACGAGTTATTTCTTGACTCTTTACTTGATTATTTCTATCTTGTTTCTTTATTAAGAATATGAAATTTGCAGATTTCTTCAGAAACTGGAAACAAATTGCTTAAGATTAAAAAAAAAATCCTAGAGTAATATATTAGGATTTGATTCTTAAAAAACTCTTTTCCATTTTAGTCCCTTCAATTATCTGTGATATCATCACCTCCTTTATTGTTCTGGCAATTCGAAAGGACATAACTTTAGATTGAGGAGAAAAGGGGAAGGGGAAGGAGAAGTGAGAGAAAGTATAACTGGTTGTACCAATTATCATTTGAAGCAACAGCATTTACAGCCACATATCAAACTAGAGAATATGATAGTAATATGGTGATCTCATGCTCAGAGACAGTATGGTGTCATGAGCTAGATTCTGAGGAGGAACTGAAAGGATAGTAACTTTTATTCCCTTTCTGAAGCTTCTGTTGGGTCACTGTGAGAAGCAAGAACCTGAAGTGACTTAGTCTGGTTTACCAGAGTTGTTCATATGCTGTATTCCAAATATGCAGTCTGGATTTTCTTTTTTTTTAACCAAATATATGTTGGACTGTGACTTCCTCTCTTCTCTTATTCACCTGAAAGATTTAGGAAAGCTGACTGACATTTCAGTTCAGTATCCACAAGTCCTGTTGATCTAACTGTAGATTTTTAGGAGAATGTTTTGTTTTACTTCATTACCTGAATCTGTTGATCTTTTTAGGCAATTTCACCATTATTGTAGCAAAGCTGTGCTTGGCAAGTTCCATGAAGAACCAGTTTACAATCTTGGGGTAAATAACTCTTTACCAGAGGACTATTGAGTACATAATTTGGTCTAGGAGTCCCTTGTGGGTTTTACTCTGCTAGTCATTGCTGACTGTAGGGGAGTGTGTTCATCTCTATTTCAAGGACACTGAGCCAGTCCTGTCCGAAGACATGTCTATACTCATATGGCCAGCATGACATCATGGAGTGCTGTTACCTTCCCACTGAAGTGGTACTTATTTATCTACTTTCATTTGCATGCTTTTGAACTCCTAGGTTGGCAGGAGCTGGGACGAGGATGGGAGCTTACCCCATTGTGTGGCACTCAGGCTTTTCAATTCTTAACAGCTGAGCCACTGCGCCTCCCAATATATTGGCATAAATTTGCTCTAGTTAAGTTATAAATCTTATAGACTTATAGACACTGCCTTTGTAGCTTTGCAAGAAAAGTTTCCAAGCAATATTTGAAGAAGAGAAAGAAGGAACTAAGCTAAATGTTGGCTGAATTTTTCTTTTCTATAAAATGCATTTGATATAGGGAAATGTCAAATTAAATTGGGTCAGTGTTTCTTTCAGATGCCATATCAGACTGTGGAAAGATCTAATCTTGAAGTGTAATATTTTTAATACGCTTCTCTCTAGCTGTACTTTGACAATGGATCAGGTAGTTAGACAGCATTAGCTAGGAGCAAGCTTTAGTTTGGTCACCTTCTGAAACACATTTTGATATGTATTCATCAGTTATTGTTATAAGAGTTCACATGTTATTAACCTATTAATTAGTTGTGTTACAGCAAGTTGGAAAAAGGTTTGTGAGGTAAATCCCCTTTGACAGTTCCGCACGCGGCAATTTGACAGCTGTCAAATTGCCGGCAGGCTACACGCAGGCGCAGCTTTTGACAGCTCCACACGCGGTCCCTAGCTGTCAAGAACCAACGCAGACGATTGGCCCTGCCATCAAGCGGGAAAGCAGCGGGTCCAGTGATTGGCAGAACCAACATTCAGCGGACTATATAAGGGAGCTGTAACCCCACTGTTTTTGCCTTGGTGTACCTCATTAAACCGAAAAGCTGAACCTGCTGTCTCCGCGTAATCCTTGGTTAACTCTACCACTGGCGACGAGGATGGGATCGGCTTGCTAGTTGAAGTCACTGAGCTTAGGAAGGGTTCCTTCTGGAGGCTCTGAGCTAAGTCACGGGAAGTTGTAACTTCCACCTCAAGCAAGCCGAAGGAGAACCGAGACAGCATGGCAGCGTTCGGTCAGATACGTGAGTTTGATACTCAATTTCCCGAGCGATGGGAATCGCACCTTGGCCAAATTGAAGGTTATCTACTAGTCAGCAAGATAACAGACGACCGAGCTAAGGCGGCTGCACTCTTGTACCTCAGTGGAACCGCAGTATACGATGTGGCCGTTGGTCTGTGTAGCCCAGAGCCGGTCGCGCAGGTGACCTACACGGAGCTAACAGAGAAGCTCAGCAAACACTACATGCCGACCCATTCCGAAATCTATTGGAGGGTCCAGTTCGCGAGGCGTCGCCAAAAACCCGGGGAAACGGCTGCAGACTTCGTATCGGGAGTGAGACAGGCCGCCAGATGGTGCCGCTTCCCGGACCTGGAGGACCGGATAAGGGACCAACTGGTCATCGGCCTTCGAGATGAGCACCTCCAAAAGAAAATAATGGCAAAACCGGCCCTGAATCTAGCTGAAGTCACTAGAGAGATTCAGGCATACGAAGACACACACTTGGAAGACTTCACCAAGGCTCAACAAAACCAAACCAGGGCCGCAAACCATGGGGAAACAGTCCCCAGAGACCATGACGAAATAGAAGATCTCACCGACGTGGACGCCATCCACCGTCGATTTGAAAAACTCCAAAGCCGAAAAACCGACAACAAGGAAGGGGCAAGACCCAAGAATATCAACCGAGACCCCCGAGTCAATTGCGCCAGCTGCGGTGGGAACCACATCAGGTCCTCCTGCAGATTTAGAAACGCTCGGTGCCACAACTGCGGAAGATTGGGGCACATCAAAACCGCATGCAGAAGCCGCAACCGGGGGGAGCTCCACGAAGTGGAAACAACATCCCCAGGTATGACACCCCGAAGCTGGGAAAAAATCAGGCCCCCAAGCCACCTAGTACAGGCTATTAACAAAACGGAAGGTGGGGGGGCAACCACAAGTTAACCCCTAAAGTAAAAATTAAAGCCAAACTTCAAGGGGTACCTTGTGAACTAGAGGTTGACTCCGGCTCTGCCGTCACCCTCATATCAGGGCAGACCTTCAAGGAAATTTGCCGGATAAACAAGAGGCAAATTCCCTTAAAACCTCCCCAGGTGAACCTAGCAGATTACCAAAAGTCCCCAATACCCTTGAAGGGCCAAGCAGAAATTCTAGTGGAATTCAAAAAATTCCGAGGCCCCCTCAAAGTACTAGTAACACAAGAGAACAGGTCGAACCTAATCGGCCTAGATTGGTTCAGGGCACTAGGCATTCAACTAACAGGCATCAATAGGGTACAGGCCGCAAACCTCGAAGACGTCTGCAAACAATTTGCAGACGTCTTTGACGGTTCCCTAGGAACTTACACAGGGCCCCCCATCAACCTTAAGTTAAAACCAGACATACCTCCCATTAGAATCCGAGCCCGAAGGGTCCCGTTCGCCCTCAAACAAAAATTTGAGGACGAGCTGGACCGCCTCGTCAAAATAGGAGTCCTAGAACCCACCGACGGAGGGACCTGGGAAACCCCTATAGTTACTCCTATTAAACCTAATGGCCAAATCCGCGTATGCGCGGATTATAAAGCGACACTAAACAGGGCACTCAACGCACATGCTTACCCGGTCCCCGCGGTGAAAGACGTCCTCTCTTCGATCAGGTCCGGCGCCATGTTTGCCAAACTTGATTTGGTGCAAGCGTATTTGCAGCTTCCAGTAACTCCTGAAACCGCAGATGCGCAAACGATTGTAACCCACCGCGGGGCTTTTAAAGTCAAACGCTTGCAATTTGGCATTTCGGCTGCCCCAGGAATTTTTCAAGAAATAATGGAAAAGACGTTAAAAGGAATTCCTGGGGTATGCCCCTATTTTGACGATGTCCTAATCGCTGGCGAAAACGAAGAAAATTTAGCAGAGCGCCTGTCAGCTGTTCTGACAAGATTCAGAACAGCTGGTCTCAAACATCATAAACAAAAATGCCAGATTGGAGTCCCATCAACTGAATTCTTAGGTTATAAAATTGATGCCAAAGGGGTACACCCAACCGATGCTAAAATTAAAGCTATCAAATCAGCCCCAACACCAAAAAATAAGCAGGAGTTGCAAGCGTTCTTAGGACTCTTGAACTTTTATCATGCATTTCTACCACACAAAGCAACCCTAGCCGAGCCCTTGCACCGCCTCCTAGACAAGGGTCGCCCTTGGCTCTGGACATCGGAACACGATGCCAGTTTCAAAAAACTCAAAAACGCCCTATGCCATAGTTCTACAGTAACACTATTCAGAGAGGACCTTCCCCTTTGCATCGCCTGCGATGCATCACCTTACGGTATCGGGGCAGTATTAAGTCATCTGTCAAACTCAGGAGAACAAAAACCCATAGCATTCTATTCAAGGACCCTAACTAAAGCAGAAAGAAATTACGCCCAAATAGATAGAGAGGCGCTTGCCATTGTTGCGGGGGTTAAAAAGTTCCACGACTACCTATACGGTAGAACATTCACCATATTCACAGATCACAAACCCCTTCTGGGCATATTCACGTGGAACAAGCTAACCCCGCAAATACTCTCACCCAGAACATTACGCTGGTCAACTTTCTTATCAGCGTATTCCTTCAAATTAGTCCACAAACCGGGCAGAGAATTAGGGCACGCTGACGGACTCAGCAGACTTCCCCTGCTGGAATCCGACCCAGACCCAGCCCCGGCTGGGCGGATCCTGGCAATCTCAGAACTGCCTGACACCCCGCTGACAGCTAAGGACATTTCCTCAGCCACAGCCACTGACAGAATTTGCAGCAGAATATACCAATGGGTCTCTGCAGGTTGGCCAACCTCATGCCCTGGAGAGGAATTCAAACCATACTATGTTAGACGGCACGAACTCTCTGCACACTTAGGGTGCCTTCTATGGGGAAACAGGGTGGTAGTTCCCCAAAAGCACAGAGAGAGGACATTAATAACATTGCACGAGGGCCACCCAGGGATCGTAAAAATGAAAGCCTTAGCTAGAAGCTATGTGTGGTGGCCGGACCTAGATTCCAACATCGAAAAGTATGTCGCAGGCTGTTACCCTTGCCAGCTGACAAGATCGGCCCCACCACAAAACACACCACACAGATGGGAGGTAACCCGTGGTCCAGGGTCCACCTGGATTTTGCTGGACCATTCCAAGGACAAACATTCCTCATAGCAGTAGATAGTTTCTCCAAATGGCTGGAAATTGCCCCAATCCATAGCACCACCTCCTACAACACAATTCAGACCTTAAGAGGGTTTTTTGCGACACATGGCCTCCCTGACACCCTTGTCACTGACAATGGACCACAATTTACATCCCGCGAATTCCAGATATTCACGAGGGGCAACTCTATTAAACACGTAACATCAGCGCCCTTCCACCCCTCCTCCAACGGGATGGCTGAAGTCATGGTGAGAACCACTAAGGACGCCCTCAGGAAAATTGTTCAAGGCGATTGGCACCGCAGACTCTCCCAGTACCTTCTCGCCCAGCACTCCACACCTTGTACCACCACCGGAAAATCACCAGCGGAACTACGATGGGGACGAAGACTAACCACTCGTTTAGACAGAATGCACCCGGACAGGGGCAACATCGAAACTGAACATCCCCTTCCATCAAGATCTTTTGCAATTGGACAAACCGTCTGGGCCCGTAATTATGCATCGGGTCCAAAATGGTTACAAGGTACCATAATTGACCAAACAGGGCCACTTTCTTATACTATACAAACCCAACACAACGAACACATCCGCAGACATTTAGATCAATTACGAAAACGACAAGCCCAAAACAATCCTCCAACCACCCCGCCCCACACACCACTACAATTGCAAACTGAAAACCGTCAAATCCCCACATTCTACCATCCAGCACCGGGGGAAGGGGAAGAAGAGAACGTCGGAACCCCGAGACGCTCATGCTGTAAAAGACAACCGCCAGCATATTTACAAGACTTCGAGTGGGGGGGCAAAACACAACAACGAAGGGAGAGGAACGGCACCAGTTCAGGGGAGGGGTAAGGGGTGATATGTATTCATCAGTTATTGTTATAAGAGTTCACATGTTATTAACCTATTAATTAGTTGTGTTACAGCAAGTTGGAAAAAGGTTCGTGAGGTAAATCCCCTTTGACAGTTCCGCACGCGGCAATTTGACAGCTGTCAAATTGCCGGCAGGCTACACGCAGGCGCAGCTTTTGACAGCTCCACACGCGGTCCCTAGCTGTCAAGAACCAACGCAGACGATTGGCCCTGCCGTCAAGCGGGAAAGCAGCGGGTCCAGTGATTGGCAGAACCAACATTCAGCGGACTATATAAGGGAGCTGTAACCCCACTGTTTTTGCCTTGGTGTACCTCATTAAACCGAAAAGCTGAACCTGCTGTCTCCGCGTAATCCTTGGTTAACTCTACCACATTTCATCACTTGTCATGAGATCCAGCTGATTAAGTTATCACTGGTCCATCATTACCTCCTCTCTCTCACTTTCCTACTTTCCCAATCTCTCTTGTTGTCAGAAAACCACTTTTACTCCTTATAAATTGAAAGTATTTCAAGGGTGAACTCCCCTCTCTTTGGCAACAGTTTTTTTGTGCAAGTATTTTTTTGGAGAAAAAAAATACATCTAGGTAATGGTTTCAATGAGTTACATAGTAAACAACCTCTGAAGGTCCAACACAACAACAACTGAACTTATTCCAAAAAGCAAAGGAATTTTTAGAAAAGTTTAAATGGAAATTGGGAAAAAAAATGAAAATGATAAAGATATCTAGCACTCTGGACTCTGAACAGCTACAACAAGAACCTGAGAGAAACACCACATTAAGCGTTACAGGTAGTGCTTTTTTTGAAGAAAAAAAAAGGTGCCAGAACTCACACACGTCATACAACCCGCCTTGCCTACCCTACAAGGTTCCATTCAAAAAAGGTGCCGAAACTCCATTCTGGGCGTTTTATGACAAAAAAGGCCCTGTTTACAGACTTTTGGGATAAATGTGGATTATAAATGCCTAATGTGGAATATAAATGGAGTAAACGTTCCTCAGAAAAGAAGAAAATTATTTCACCATTTTAAAAAGTTGAAACAAGATACAGTCCGTTTGCAAGAAACACATATTAGGAAAAAAGGATACCAGTAGTCCTTGATTTATGGGCATTCAAGTTAAAAGAAAGATTTAAGGTGGAGATATATGTGGTTAAAATGTGGTTAAAATGACTGAAATTTACATTATGTTATAACCTAAAATAATTTTTAATAAATGATGCATTGTCAGTATATAACTTCAGAAAAAAAATGTCTAGAATTATTAAGGTACTTTTCATTTATGTTGGAAATATACACAGTGTGAAGGCTCATTTTATCATACCTGGTGGTCTTTTAAAAAAGCCAGAAATTTGAGTTCAAATACATATAATGACACAAAGAATTTTAAAGATCAACATTCAATTGAAACCAGCATTTTCTTTCTAGCATTAATGAACAATTGTTAGAAAAGAACCATGGAATATTATTTTTGTATATGACTATGATGTGAGACTAATATTATATGCACAAAAAATGGAAAGACTCTGAAATAACCACATTACAGAATAGATTGATTAAGATTACAAACCAGCACAGATGCCAAAATTGACTTATTTTATTAGAGAAAGATCAATAACAAATTGATTGGTGACTGAAAACTACTTAAGGATTTTTGTTTACTGAAAAAAAAGAGAAAAATGAGCTTGTGATTTATGAGTTTGAAGACCAGAAAATATAGCTTATGGAAGGAAAAAATTATACTAGAGAAAGGGTAAAATTTAAATATGTCTATAACTGCTGTCAAGGAAATTTGAAGCTGCTTCTTTAGAATCTTCCCTTTTCCTCTTTTTCTTTTCTTTTCTATTTCTATTTCTACATTTCTTTTTCACTTTATTACTTTTCTTTATTCTTCTTTTAATTGAAATTTAATTTAATTCTGCTTGAAAAACATTATTTTTGAAATAAAAATTATTTTACAAAAGACATAATAGCAACTGGACTTTTCTTCACCTGATGCCATTTTCATACCTGTTGCAATGCCCAGAAACATTTACAAAGTCATTAAAGCATTAGCTTGTTTGCAAGTCTCGCATGTCTGCTTTAGACATTGTTTTTGGTTGTTTCAACTTTCATATCTTTACACAGGCATTTTGCACATATTCACAGAGAAAGTGAAGTACCATAGGTGTGCATGTAAAGATAATGCAGAAAGCTATTCCAAATCATACCGACTTTAATAATTCAAAAAAGTGGTGCTTTGTACGTGCACCACAGACTGCAAAGCACTTCTTTTGAATGTTTGGCAGAGTGCAACAGAGGAAGTGCTGCCGCCAGGCTTGTGGTGATGCTGGTGATACCACCAGCGCAAGGTTCACGTAATCTCCCTGCGTGAGGCTCATGCCATGGCCTGCAGTGATGCCACCACCGGCATGAAGATTGCGCTGCCGCCCTGCACAAGGCTTGCCCCGCAGCCCACCTGCTGCCTGCCTCTTGCGGCAAGGTTCATGGCAACAGTGGCATGAGGGCGGGTGAGCATGCGCACATGTGCACGTGCAATGCCCAGCTACTCAAGTGGCCTGGTGGCCAAGAAGCCATGGCCCATAGGTTGGGGACCTCTGCTTTAATGTACTGTTTAGCAGGTCGGTATAAAGTCTCACAGCAAAATCCATTTTGATTTAAGATTGTTTTATGCTTACATGCACAAGGTTTTCCTATTGAAGAGAAGCCACCTAGTAAAGTGAAATGGTTCATTTTTATATTTTGCCTGAAGGCGTTGAGGTAGAACACCTTGATTTTCCATGTCAGAAAATCTTGGCTCCATTAATCAGAGTTGGGGCTGTTCCACAAAGCAAGGAAAGTAGTGTTTTCCATAGCTCTAATGATGCATTTATATGGAACATTGTTTTCTTAGGAATCCCTTGATCTAGTTTCAATCCCTTGTCATCTTTGTCTCTCAAGTTCTGCAAGTATATGCTGTGCCTCAATTCTGCATTTAATCTCTCTCTCCTCTCTCTATCTCTCTCTCTCCTCTCTCTCTCTCTCTCTCTCTCTCTCTCTCTCTCTCTCTCTCTCTCATCATCTATCAATCTTTTATCATCTATCTTTCTACCTATCTAACTCTGTCTGTCTGTCTGTCTGTCTATCATCTATCATTTATCTGTCTGTCTCTTTGTCTGTCTGTCTATCATCTGTCTTCTGTATCTATCATGACAACCATTGTCCTTTCTCTTTGGCTGATAAAGAAAGATATTCATTTCCTTGAAATTTAATGTATTGCTCCATCTGACGATAATTGCCCTTAAAGCAATGAGTCTTCCCATTTCCTCATTTGTCAAATTCTCAGCATTAAATTCTTAAGTTATAATTAAAGTGAATAAGGAAATTGTCCTGCCTGCAAGAGCTTCATTATTCTAAGCAGATTAATGCTACTTCAGACTCCACACTGAGGATGGAAGCTATAGAATTTAAGAGGCAGCAGTGGCTTTTCTATGAAGTTTTCTGGCAATCTTTTATGTTCAATGAGAGAATATAGTTTAGCATTCAGTCACTAAGGAAGGCTTAAGCCATCTGATTTAGACAAACAGTGCTCCATTTAATTCTCTAGATTTGAATTAAGGGGAAGGTTTTTACAAAAAAAAGACATTTGTGAAGAAATTAATTACTCTTGGTAGTTGTAAGTTGCAGTTATTTTCTAGGTGGATTCATCTGGCTTTGAGTAGAAAACGCTGTAGGGTTTATGGTTTGTTAATCAAGATACATTCATATGAAGTCATATTATCCTATGACTTTGGAAAAAGAGCATGGCTACTAAAGATGTTCAGGACTGTTGAAAAATCAATAATGCCAAATCTTTTCAGAGAATCTTGAAGGTTTCAACTTTTTTAAGCCTTTCATATTTGCTTAAGATGGTTAAAAGGTTACTTTCTATAGATAAAGAAGTGTTAATGGTTAAGTTGGCACAAAATATCAAACTTCTGAAATGGAAAAAAATAAAGGAATTGAATTACATTTCTTGGACATAGGTAACCCTCTTTAGGCAAATTGCTTATCCTTACAGAGGCCAATATTCTGCCTAACGCAGCTTCCAAAATCTTTGCTAGAAGTGTTTCATACACACCTGCTATCTTTAACAGTTGGAGGCCTTCTGCATACAAGGTCTGCATTCGATCATTGGGCTACGGCATCCAGATTCTGTTTTTATATGAGAAAAAATATGATATAGAAATAAAATAGATCAAGGTCCTACATATTACAGAGGACCTGGGTATCAGTGAGTCCCACAGGTCACTCTGAGTGGAAAGTGGCCATTTTTCCTCCACTGGAACTGCATCCCAAATGCATGCTTTAATTTTGCCACCTGTTTTGCATAGAGCATGTATCAATTATGCACACAGTAAACTATTCCCATCCTTGATTGCAATACTTCTATTTGCTAAATTCTTTCATTATCAATAACCTCAGTTATGCCTATGAAGCTATTATGCTCAAAGAGTAATGATGGAGCATATCGTGAATAATACAAATAAGGACCTTTTTCCTTCTCAACAATCACTTTTGCATTTAGCAGCAATTCTCTTTTTTATATATTTTTAAATTTAATCATTGTTAATATGCAAATTTACAGTAGATAATTATCCCCAGAAGGGGAAGACAGAGTCACCCTTGGGTTCTATTTAGAAAATTAGAAATGAAGGGTGATTAATGCATTGATTCCTTTCTTACAGTCTGAAGATTGTCTTCAGCTGTATTCTTGTTTATTAGTACTGGAGCATCTTCAGAGAAATTCAAGGGCAAACAATATTACATGTTAACTTCAGCATCATCACACTATCGTACTTCTGTTTTTCTTTCACTATTTCCACAAAATTAGGCATACCTTCTAATGCAGTTATAAACGTCACCCACCAGATTTAATACAGGAAGGAAAAAATAAATGTTCATCTGTGGAACAATTTTCCCCAAACATCTTTTTTCCCCTTTAAATATGGTAGCACTGTCTTTGGTAAAAATGGGGAACCCATTGACTGCCTATATTCTATAGTCTTCTACTTACTCCCTTCCGGTGCTTTTTTTGTAAAAGAAAAAGGTGCCAAAACTCACACATGTCATACAACCCACCTTGCCTACCCTACAAGGTTCCATCCAAAAAAGGTGCCGGAACTGCGTTCTGAGCGTTCTATGAGAAAAAAAGCCCTGCTCCCTTCTAAGAGGGAAATTGTTGTGCTTTTTAGCCTGGAAACATTTTGCCACTTCAAAACATTCAGCAACCTCTCTGCTGAAGTCCAGTATCAAAATGGCTCCAGACACCTGTACATTGAAACAAAAACAAATTATATTCCTACAAGACCCATCCCCTTTCAAGAAGATGAAGTACAAATGATCACCTCTAGAGCCATCTCTGCCATTCTGTTACAATGCCTGATTCAAATTAAGCTTGTCTCCTAGTGAATTTATGGATAGGTGTTATTTTATGTATTTATTTATTTATTTATCTATGTGCTATGTTTAATACAGCCCATTTCTTGGAAACAGTAACAAATAGTTACTACTGTCTACTTCTGGAATTTTTTTAAGTTTCTCATCTAGCATGCAGCCTTCAAATTTTTGAATGTTGTCCCACTCCAGGTCTAACCACATCTACCCTCTTAGCCTTCTCAAGATGACCCACTTGCTATGACTGCTATCAAAGGGTCAAAAGCAATTGAAGGATCCAAGCTGCAGGTCCAAGTACTTCTAGGAGAAATAGCTAGTTGCCAACCAACACAGTTATAGGAGTCCTCTATACTTGCAGAAGAAATTCAGCAAGATGCTGAAAAATTGGAGGTTTATCTCTAAGGATATGATTGTGGAGGAGTCCTTGAGAAAAGTGAAAGGTATTTTTTTTAATACTCACCTATCCATTGAAGGAAGTCAGGTTCCCTCATGTCAGCCTGGAAGAATGCTGCATCCATATTTAGTTATGGTATGGAGTGAGCTGTAAATATCCATTTTTTTCAACCATGTTACCTGTTCACTGTTCTCAGGCACAGATGCATCACTATGTCCTACTGATCTGTCCTAAATTGCAATTGTCTGCCTATTTGCTTGTCCCAAATACAGTGATGTAATGGAGTCTGGATTCCATTTTTATATCATATTAGTTTATCAATATATAAAATACAAAAATACAAAGAAAAATGAAAATAATGGGAAATAGGGGAAGAAAAGGGGGAAAGGAAAAAATATGTAGGATAAAAGGGAAAAGATAAAGAAAACCATTGACTTCTGACTCAGTAATAACATACAACTTTTTACTTTTACATAATAATATATACTAGCTGTTTCTATAAAAAAAAACTTATTTAATCAGCAAAACCCAAGATCAGAGTTTCATTTTTTTTCTCCACCTCAATCCCAAAGTCCAAAATCAGTTTTCACGTAGAAACAAAATTAATTGTAATCTTTTCTTTACTCAAACCAATTGTTTTTGCCATCTTGGCTAACACCATCAACTTTTGCAGCATTTGTCCATTGTAGGAATCCTTAATAGCTCCTAAAATATATGCTTCCTGTAGATATGGTAGTAGTCTGCTTCAGTTTGGTAGGACTTTGTCTGTAGGTGTGAAACAATAAAGGCATCTGCTTGGAAGAATCACTATGTCTCTTTCTGGGTTTTTGGAGCCTGGCAAACACTTAGGTAATACTGTATGGTATAATCTAAACCATGCTTTCATAATGGCAAAATGATAGCATCCTCCTCCACATCTGAAATAGCAAGAAGTTAGGAGTGTAGGATATATGACACCACTTTCCAAATCCTCAATTGATTGTCCTGTAATATCTGCCACCATTGTATCTACATAGCTCTGCCTAAGGTTGAGTTGAACTTTGCTATGCTACATAATTGGAGGTGCCAGGAGTTCAATCTGGAATTTTCAAGCAAAATATATATTCTATAATTGATTTTTTTAAAAAACAGAAATGATCCCATATTTTTATATGTGAAACCAAATAAATTCTGGAGAAGAAGATTATTTAATGTAACAATTTCTAATAACACAAGTTTGGTTCCTTTAGTAGACATTGTTGAAGGAGAACAGTGTGGCCAAAATTCAGAAGGGGGTCTGGTCATATCACATTTCTTTATTCTAACAAATTTTATTAAAAGGCATAAGCTTTCATGGGTTACAGTTCATTTCACCAGGACTAGGGGGGAAAGCCATTTTTAATAAAATCTGTTAGTTTGAAGAAGTGCTACCAAACTCCTACTGATTTTTAATTTGTTTAGTTGAGGGCACAGTTTAGCAGATACAGTATGTTTCATATTGTTTGTGGGCACAAAAGGGGAGTTGAAAACCTTCCCTTCCCTTGAATAAGACGAACAATCAATATACCAATGTTATACCACCTGCCATGAACACCAGTTGTGTTATTAACAAGTGAATGTTACAACAGAGAATCCACACCGATGGATGTCTTTAGACTTTACATGCTGTGGCCTTCTAAAGGGCTGAAATGTTTTCCTCAAATCTCCTACTGTTCTGATTTAAACTAGAAAAAAACGGGGTTTCAGGCAGACCGCTGCTCTATCCAAATATGCTGACAATAGGCTTTGGAAAGAGAATTTTTAAGAATTCATTGTGCTGGGAGTTAAATCTGTCTGAATTAAGTGCAAATTGATGAAACTTTACAATATGACAACTACTTTATATTAGTCTTCAGTTTTCTCTACAGGAGTTAGTATTAAATTATCATATAAAAGCAATGCTAAAGTTTTGCCTGAAAATCTAAATATTTATTTATAGTGCATTTCAGTCAAATAAAATGAACATGTGCCAACATGTAAAATCATTGCACAGATAACACAGCACACTTGATTTACACTCTTCCTGACACCTAGGTTTGTGGGCCACTCCCACTCCTATTTTGCCCATTGAATCCATATTGCTACACAGCCGTAGTGGTTATAAAGAATAAAAGATCCCATTTTTTTAAACTTTGAAAAGAATAATTGTTCTTTTAACTGTAGTAGAAATGAAAGACTTCAGAAACTATGAATCCTAACATAACATGGTTTATGGCTTTTGGAAGGTCAAATTTTCATCAGATCCTTTTTCCCCCCCTCATAATTTTTTTTTACTTGAGTTCCCAAATAGCCTTTCTCAAGATGATTTTACACACAACTCCAGGTGACCCCATCTCCTTTCACTAGAGGACAGAAAGAAATAAATCAACTCCACTGTCAGGCCTCTGATTAAGTTATTCAAAAGTTGAAATTATTTTGTTTAATAGATACTTCTCATCACTACATACAATTGAAAAATTTCTAATTATGAAGCTATGTTATTATTTGGTATTCAGTGAAAAAGATGAGAATACAGCATCTTGACATCTGTGGCTCTTTGAGCAATATTTCTTCAGAAATGAAGCCAATCTGTTTCGTCTTACTTTTGAATTTTTTTGTTGTGGCATCTGCCCTCTGGCATCTGCCAATGATTCTGCAAAGGATGCCTCAAGTCTTTAAAATCCGCTTTGTTGTCAGGCATGGGGCAGGTTGTTTGTTGAGTAGTCCCTGGTGGGGTATTTGTGTATGGGGAGTGCAGGATATAATAACAGCTGGACAATATTCAGGGTAACATAGGGGAGATATTATTTTGGAGGCCTGATTAAATATTTCTATCTGATTAGGGAGAAAAATAGGCCCCAAGTGATATTCTTTGTGCAACTCTCAAAGAGTAAAAAAAAAAAGCATTAATGGCAATGGAACTTTCCTCCTACTACCATTTTATTTCTTCATAGTTGCCCAGGAGACATCTGTCACCCGCTCAGAAATGGTCCTCTTTATTCCAAACTTAGTTGTGATTAAGATGACATGGAACAATATTTTGAAATCACTTCTAGTACAGATGTAATTCAAATACTGTAGTCATTATTCTACCTTGTCATTTTGTGGGAAGGAAAAGAATAAAGAAAAACAAATAAAGTGTAAAGTATAAAAGAGAAAAACCTTAAGGATTACTTGACTTAAAAATCAGAGCCAAATGTAGAGTCATCTTTGAACTTTTTCATTCTAAACCTTGCAGGAAAATTGAACAGAGGATTACATATGTGTCTTTGGTTGCTTTAAATAAAAAGCTAAAGCATGTTTTGTTGAATAAGACACAATAGGCTGGATATATATACATGATGCCAAGTGATCGATTGTGGTTGTATTCCATAATGGTTGAGCTCTACTTTTTTTTTAAAAGGAATGACAATTGCCTTGGGCCATACACATGGAAAGATCTGTAACTGAAGTACAATTTGGTATTTGAAATGTTCAGATGGATTGATATTTACCCTTCAATCAAAAAAACTAATTAGTTGCAATGTAATGACAAGAATTATAATAATAATAATAAGTAAGTTGGAAGGGACCTTGGAGGTCATCTAGTCCAACCCCCTGCTCAGACAGGAAACCCTATACCTTTTCAGGCAAATGGCTATCCAGTCTCCTCTTAAAAACTTCCAGTGTTGGAGCATTCACCATTTCTGGAGGCAGGTTGTTCCACTGGTTAATTGTTCTAACTGTCAGGAAGTTTCTCCTTAGTTCTAGGTTGCTTCTCTCCTTGACTAGTTTCCATCCGTTGCTTCTTGTCCTGCTTTCAGGTGCTTTGGAGAATAGCTTGACTCCCTCTTCTTTGTGGCAGCCCCTGAGATATTGGAACACTGCTATCATGTCACCCCTCACCCTTCTCTTCATTAAACTACACATACCCAATTCCAGCAACCCTTCCCTATATGTTTTAGCCTCCAGTCCCCCAATCATCTTTGTTGCTCTTTTCTGTACCCTTTCTAGAGTCTCAACATCTTTTTTACATTGTGGTGACCAAAACTGGATGCAGTATTCCAGGTGTGGCCTTACCAAGGCATTGTAAAGTGGTATTAGTACTTTGCATGATCTTGATTCTATCCCTCTGTTAATGCAGCCTAGCACTGTGTTGGCTTTTTTGGCAGCTGCAGCACACTGCTGGCTCATATTGAAGTGATTGTCTACTCTGAGATCCCTCTCACAGTTACTACTATTGAGCAAGGTACCACCTATACTATACCTGTGCATTTGGTTTTTCCTGCCTAAATGTAGAACCTTACTTTTTTCACCATTGAATTTCATTTTGTTAGATAGCGCCCAGTATTCGAGTCTGTCCAGATCCTACTGTATTTTAAGCCTATCTTCTGGAGTATTGGCTATTCCTGCCAGCTTGGTGTTGTCTGCCAATTTGATGAGTTCCCCATCTATCCCCTCATCCAAATTGTTGATGAAGATGTTGAAGAGAACTGGGCCCAGAACAGAGCCCTGGGGCACCCCACTACACACTTCCTTCCATGTAGATGCGGTTCCATTGAGGACCACATGCTGAGTACGGCCTGTCAGCCAGCTACAAATCCATCTGGTGGTGATGCTATCTAACCCACATTTTTCTATCTTATCAAGTAGTAGGTTGTGATCTACTTTATCAAATGCCTTACTGAAGTCCAAGTAAATTATATCTACAGCATTCCTCTGGTCCACTGATTTTTTCACTTGGTCAAAGAATGTAATAAGATTTGTCTGGCATGATCTGTTTTTGACAAACCCATGTTGACTTTTAGTGATGACTTTGTTTGCATCAAGGTGTTCGCTGATTCATTGTTTGATTATCTTTTCTAGAAACTTCCCAGGTATTGAGGTCAGGCTGATAGGTCTGTGGTTTCCTGGATCTATTTTTTTCCCTTTTTTGAAGATGGCAACTACATCAGCTCTCTTCCAGTCCTCTGGTAGTTCCCCAGTGCTCCAGGATCTGTGAAAAATATATTTCAGTGGTTCTGAGATCACGTCTGCCAGTTCCTTGAGAACTTTGGGGTGTAATCCATCTGGTCCTAGTGATTTGAACTCATCTAGGCTGGACAGGTGCTCACTTACCATTTTCTTGCCTATCTTAACTTGCATTTCTATTCTGTTTTTTTATGGCACTGTTTTTTGTAGGTTGGACTGTTTTTTCCCTTTGTGTAAAGACAGATGCAAAAAATGAGTTAAATAGTTCTGCTTTCTCCCTGTTGCTTGTCACCTTCTTGCCACTTTCCCCAACTAATAGATCAATCATTTCCTTAACTTTTTTCTTGTTTTTTATATGTTGAAAGAAACTTTTTTGTTATTTTTTTATTAAAGAGTTTTACAAAAACAAGATTTTACAATATATCCCCAAATCCCCCCCACCCCAAACCCACCCACTTCCCCCCCCCACTTCCCAGAGCTAAATACAGGATTATAGTTATAATAATCATATTCTAAATAAAAATTATGCATAATATACAATTAACCAAATTCATAATGTGCTTTAACTCTCCTTTAACATAACTACATACAAAGCACCAACACTAAGATCAATAACAATATCCCTCTAAAATCTACTCATAAGCTAAATGGAACTTTTTAGTCCCATATTTATTCTGAATATAATCTATCCATCTCCTCCAAACTGAAATATCTTTCCTGTGAATGATCTTTCAAGTAAGCAGAAATCTTAGACATTTCTGCAAGATTCGAAACTTTAAACACCCATTGTTCTATAGTAGGTAAACTATCCTTCTTCCAATATTGTCCCACCAGTAACCGTGCTGCTGTTATCATATTCAACATCAAATTGGTTTCTTTAACATCACAATCTACAACAATACCCAATAAAAACAATTGCGGAGAAAACTTTATGTTTCTCTTAAAAATCTTTTGAATGTTCCACCAAATTTTGATCCAAAAAGCTTTTATATTTCTACAAGTCCACCACATGTGAAAATAGGTAGCGTCTAAACTACCACATCTCCAACATTTAGACTGTAAATTAGGATACATGTTAGACAACTTCTTGGGATCCAGATGCCATCTATAAAACATTTTATAAAAATTTTCTCTTAAGTTTTGAGCCTGAGTAAATATTTATATTTTATATTTATATTTATTACATTTTTATACCGCCCTTCTCCCGAAGGACTCAGGGAGGTGTACAGGGCAATAAATATTAAAAAACAAAGTACAAAAGTTAAAAAACTATTAAATATTATGCCCGATATATACAGTAATTAAAACCATGTTAAAAACCCCAACCCCAAACCCATCAAACCATCAAATTTAACATTTCTGACCCAAATTATCTCCCAAGTGTCCAGCGAAATTGGTTCTTGAATTTTGTGCCCACTTTATCATACAATCTTTAACGCGGGTGCTGGCGGCTGCTTCCGAAGGCCGGTGGGTCGCTCCGCGGCCTCTCCAGCTGATGGGCGGGTGGCCGCTGCGCCGTCTCCTCGGCTGCGCTCCTCTCTGGCTCGTTGGGGAGGCGCGGGCGCTGGCGGCTGCTTCCAAAGGCCGGCGGGTCGCTCCGCGGCCTCTCCAGCTGATGGGCGGGTGGCCGCTGCGCCGTCTCCTCGGCTGCGCTCCTCTCTGGCTCGTTGGGGAGGCACAGGCGCTGGCGGCTGTTCCCGGAGGCCGGTAGGTTGCTCCGTGGCCTCCCCGGGCGTCGGGCAGGCGGTTGCTGGGCTGTCACGACGGCTGTGCACTTCCCCGGCTTTTCAGGAGACCGCGGGCGCCGGCGGTAGATCTCGGGGCCCGGTGGGTCGCTCCGCGGCCCCGCTGAATGTCGGGCGTGCCGGTCCCGACAGGAGCGGCAGAGCCTTGCAGAGCTGCTCCCTTCAGCTCCTCTTTGTTCAGGCCAGGCAGCGGAGAGAAGGGGCGGCAGAGGCTTGCAGGGCTGGTAGAGGTGGCGGCAGTCCAGCGTTGTTTCTCCCCCTCGTGCGTGTGTGTGTGTGTGTGTGTGTGTGTCAGACCCGCAGGAATGGCTAGTAAAGGTGGCGGCAGTCCGGCATTTGCGTTTCTCTGTGTTTCAAGCCCCGTGGGCCCGACACACAGGAGGGGGGGGACGCCGCTTCCTTACCAGCCATTCCCGCGGGTCTGACACATGCACGCATGCATGAGGGGGGAAACGCCGGACTGCCGCCACCTCTACCAGCTGTTCCCGCAGGTCTCTCTCTCTCACACACACACACACACACGCACGAGGAGGGAAACAATGCTTGACTGCCGCCTCCTTAGCAGACCTTCCCTGCGGGATGTGCTGCCAGGAAGCCTGGCAGCCTGATGAGCGGACCCTGCGAACCGCGGCCCGAGCCAGCTCCGGGATGCTGCCAGAGTCAACGAGCAGCTCGTCGTGGCACAGAATATAGATATGTTGCTAAGAAGGGGCCAAGCTTATACTTATACTTGGCTTATACTCGAGTCAATAACTTTTTCCAGTTTTTTGGGGTAAAATTAGGGGTCTCGCCTTATACTCGAGTCAGCTTATACTCAAGTATATATGGTATGTGTTCCATTTGTGGGTTTCATCCCATGTTTCCGTAATAGCAACAATATCATATCCACCCTCATTTACCTGAATTTCTAGTTCACCCTGCTTACTGTTCATACTCTGTGCATTGGTGTATAGACATTTGATTCCTTTATGACTGACCCTGTGTTTACTTGCTACATAACTTGTGTGGTGCCTGACTTGCCCTATTTTCTTAGATTGCGGGGACAGTGATGTTCTGTATCAATTAACTCAATGTCCCCATTGTTTAGTTTAAATGTTCCTCCAGAAAAGCTGTACATTTATTGCCAAGTAACTCAGTCCCTTTCTTGGATGGATGCAGACAATCTCTTTTGTACATTTTTTCATTGGACCAGCTACAGACATCGTGACTAATATAACCAAAGCCTTCTCCTTTACACCACTCCTTTAGCCACATATTAAATTCTGCTATACGCTGGCCTTTTCCATTTTGCTCCTTATACACTGGTAAGACCTCTGAAAAAGTGATCCTACAGCCTATTCTGCTAAGTTCCTGTCCCAAGCTCTGGAAATCATTCTGCACAGAGAGTACATCTTTTGGGGACAGATCATTAGTGCCAAGATGTACAATAGCCTCCACATCACAGTCCTTGCTGGCATTCATGATTATTTTAGAAATACGCTTCTTGTCCCTAATGGCAGTAGGACCTGGAAGACACATGACCTCTTTCAAAACCTCTGTGTCCTTTCCTAAATTTACATCCCTTATAATTGAATCACCAACCAGAAGGTGGCTTCTCTTTTTGGATGCCTTTCTGTTCTTGCATGACTGGTGTGTAATACCAGATTCGCACTTCTCAGGTTTCCTCACATGCTCACTGTTGTACACTATTGATTTCAATGGAGAACAAACAACAGTGAAAAAAAGTTACATGGATGTGGAATAGAGTGTGAAGAAAGGGTGTATGTAGTGTGAGAGAACCTCCAATTTCACTGATTCAATCAACACACTGAGTCAAAGCCAAAGAAGCCACACTATAACTTATAAATAAAGCTATACTATGGCATGCTTTGAAAAGCATGAATTCCTTACTAACTGAGGGCTGTGCAATGAAATACAGACTTACTTTCACTGTTCTACTGCTTCCCACTCTCTCTAGAAATAAAATGCCTTGGCTTTATTTCAGAGTGGAATAGATTGTGTGGCCTATAATAGGCTGGCTTTCAGTGTGTTGAATGAGGTATACTTTAAGACAGCTCTGCCTTTACTCCTGAGGGTGGAAATAGAGCAAGAATGTATGCTGCTTAAAACTGTGGCTAATCTTATCTATTCAAAAACTAACTTCCAATGCTAGTATATTTTAGGAGATGCTAGAGAGATTCACCTCATGAGATTGGACAACCATTTGTTTGAAATAGGGCTTCCTGCCTAAGCAGGGGGTTGGACTAGATGACCTGTAAGGTCCCTTTCAACTCTGTTATTCTATTTTGTTCTATTCTGTTCTATATTCTATTATATTTCATACTGTTAAATGGAACATTTACAACTGGATACATTTTTATACAGTGAGGACAATAATAATGTTAGTTTTATAAAGTGAGGACAATGATATTTCAGGTTTGGTTCAAATGTACATTGATATTCATATAGTAGTATCAACAATTTCATGCAGTGTATTTACCAAATTTAGACAGTAAAGGCATTTTTTTAAAGTGACTAGCACAAAAAAGTAGAAAAATGAAATAGCAGTTACTTTTATTTTCTTTGTGTATGTGAGTGCATGCATGGGTATATCTGTTGTCTCTCCTGATATTATGAATGATGCAAAAAAGTGGCTTTGTTTTCTATTTCAGTGTCAATTAATATAATTTCTCTTCCAGATTTCATACTAACTTATGAATATATGAATTTAAACTCAGGTCAAAACTGAAATGTTCCATCTATGGCTAAGTAGACCTGATACGTTTCTATTTAGAAAACTATCTTTGGATGATCAGATAAAACAAAAACAGAATGGTTCAGGCATAGCAATGACAGGCATAGCATAATTTCTCTTTAGAAGCTAAACAAATGAATTCTTGTAAGGTTATCCATAGATCCATAATTTTGCAGATATTTTCTAGCAACAGGATAGAACAATTTGTTCTCAAATGCAGTATGGTATTAAATGCTACATTTTTCTTTTTATGGCTCTTCTTATTGGCTTTGAAAATTATTTGAAAAAAACATACTCTTTTTAGTCTATTGCTTATTCTTTATATGTCTGGAGAAACATTAATAATGAATATTCATTTATTATTATATTTATAAATTGACTGCATCAATACAACGCTATGTGGTTTATACTGCACATAAGAAAATATAATACAATAATATAAATATAACAATGTATACTGTAAATGTAATAAAACTTAAATATATACTGATGGCTTTAGAATCAATCTCAAAAGGCACTCTGAAAAATCCAGGTGTTTATACCTTTCCAGAATAATGTAAAAGTAAGAGCCATCTTAGTTATCATCCACTATCCAGGATTTTGGATTGAAAATGCAATCATACTTGTGTCTATCATTAGGAAATGATATGTGTGAAATTCCAGATTAGCTCATCCTTTTTTCCTATTAGATTTTACTAGTCATGAATGGGAAGCTATCTGAACTGGGTCAGAAAAAATTATGGAGAACATGTATACCAGCTTCTTCCTCAATGTTGTTTTAAAATATTCCTTTAAAAGAGCAATACAGAAGATGATAAACTCAATCCTTCAGCCCCATTGTCAACCTCTCCCTTCTTGAAGAAAAAAAAAATCTGCAATGAACACACCTGAGACAAACAGAAAAACACCCCAGACTGCAGCCCCCCCAAAAGGAAGGCGAGTGTTGTTAATAGGAGATTCTGTTCCTCAAAGGAACAGAATCATCCATCGGCAGAATGTTGTCTCCCTGGAGCAAAAATTAAAGATGTGGCTGAAAACCTACAAATTACTACCCTTTCTTCCTCCTCCACATTGGGATGAATGACACAACAAAGAACCTGAGTTCAGGTAATCCCCGAGTTATAAGCATTCACTTAACGCTCGTTCAGAGTTACGTGATGAGCACCCCCTAGTGCTTACAAGCAAGTCCTGAAGTTATGAATATTGTAGCACCATGGCAATCTTCGCCCTTACGAGTGAGCACAGTGGCTCTGCAACATTCACCCTGGTTATTTCCTCACTCCCCACCCCCGCCCCAGGTTTCCCTATGCACCAGGCCTTCAATACTCACCCTGCAAAGATCAAGATCCTTCGCTTTCTTGGCTGCTCCAGGCCTTCAGTGCATTTTCAGAGAATGGAGGCCAAACATAACACAAGATCATGTGAGATCAGTGGAGCAAGATCTCACGCTACTGCTCTCCCGTGATCTCATGGTACTTTAAGCCTCTGTTCTCTGAAACAGAGAATGGAACCAAAGCTGGGGGGTGCTTCCACGTGCGTCTGGAGGCTGGATGGGGGCTTTGGAGACCTTTTCCAGGCTGGTGCAGCCCAGATCTAAGGCTGGGGGAGGCTTCTTTTTTTAAAATTCCATTTATATCCCGTCCTTTTCCGACGACTCAGGGCAGCTTACAAGCTTAGCAGTAGCCTTCATTCTATGTATATGCCTGCTTATTAGGGCTTTTGCCCCCCAAGCGGCATTATTACAAAGTCAGCTTATTGCCCCCAACAATCTGGGTCCTCATTTTACCTACCTCGGAAGGATGGAAGGCTGAGTCAACCTTGAGCCTGGTGGGATGCGAACCTGCACTAATTGCAGGCAGCTGGTGTTACTTAAGGAGGCATTAGCCCACTGCTCCACCAAGGCTCCCCCGTGGCCTGCCCCCCGTGGCCTGATCCAGGCTCCAGAGGCCTTTTCCAGGCCCAGTCGGGCCACGGGGGGCCCGCAGAAGTGTTCCCTGGCCTCAAATCTGGTGGCAGCAGCCTAGAAAAGGCCTCTATAGCCCAGATCGGGCTGTGCAGGGTGCACAGAACCATCCTCTGGCCTCAAATCTGGGCTGCACCAGCCTGGAAAAGGCCTCCGGAGCACAGATCTTCAATATCTTCATAAATAACTTAGATGATGGAATTGAAGGAAAATTTGCAGATGACACCAAACTGGCAAGAGTATCCAACACCCCAGAAATCAAACTCAGGATCCAAAAAGATTTTGACAAACTTGAACAATGGGCTATCCAACAAAATGAGTTTTAATGTGGAGAAAAGCATAGTTTTACATTTAGGCAGGAAAAATCAAAGGTACAAGTACACCTGGCTTAAAAAGAGCAACTGTGAGAGAGACCTTGGAGTCCTAGTGGACGATCCCTTGCTTATGAGCCAGCAATATGCAGCAGCAGCACCAAAAAAAGCTATTACAATCCTGGGTTGTATAAACAGAGGCATAGAATCAAGATCACACAAAGTATTAGTACCACTTTATAAAACCCTAGTAAGACCACACCTGGAATACTACAGCCAATTTTGGTTACCATACTATATACCATATCACAGTGATGGCAAACCTTTTAGAGACCGAGTGCCCAAACCGCCACCCAAAACCCATTTATTTATTGCAAAGTGCCAGGGCTGCATCAGCATTGTGATACCCTCAGGGTGGGCAGGAGGGCATGGCCCACTGGATGGTCATGGCTGCGATGGTCATGGCAGACTGGGTGGGCTTGTCTGAGGTGGGCATGGCCACCTCGATATTGCTCATGGACGGGATGCCTTTGGGTGCAGGGCAGGGTTGGGGGAGATCCAGGGGGTCTCTGGTGGGTGGAAATCCAGAGGGTCTCTGGCAGGTAGGTACAGAGGTGCATGAGGGAAATGCACTCCACCCACGGGCCAAGGGCTGAGTAGATAAGATGGAGTATCCAGTGGTCCACATCACATGCTTCCCTGATTCTGTGTGCTGCCAGTGCGCTGCTGCGGGAGAGCCAACCCAGTATTCACAGCGGGCTATGCAGCCTCTGCTGCCAGATGCTGTTGGCCCTCATGCACTCACTGCGGGTGGAGTGCATTCCCCTCACGCATGCTCACGTAGGTCCATTAGGCCACCACCCAGAGCTGTAGGCACGCCCAGCATGAAGGAGGTGAAGTGGTCAGCTAGGAAGCCCTGTATAAAGGTGGTAGAGCACGCCCATGAGCAGCAGGCAAAAGGCCACCCCGAGTGGGGAAAGGTGGATCCCTATCAGTATCATGGCCGCCCAGGCCCAGCAGAGATAGGGGGAGGCATGCAACCCTAGCTGGGACTGGGGACCATTGCGCCGATGGGGATCCAGCTTTCTCTGCTTAGGGGGGCCTTTGGCTTGCTGGGTATGGGCGTCCTCTACCACCTCTACTCAAGTTTGCTAGCCATCCACTTTGCTTCCTTTGTGCTGGGCCGGGCTGCTGGTCTGAGTGGCGTCAGCGGCCTAATGGACCTTTGTAAGCTGCTGAGGGTGGCAGCGCCCTTGCCCACTCTGAGTGCTGCCTCTGGCATAGGTTTGCCACCACTGCCATATCACAAAAAAGATGTTAGAGTTTGGAAAAATTCAGAGAAGAGTAACTAAGATGGTCAAGGGCTGGAGACTAAAACATACAAAGAACAGCTGCGGGACTTGGGTTTGGCTAGTCTAAAGAAAAGTAGGGGAGACATGAAAGCAGTGTTCCAGTATTTGAGGGGCTGCCACAAAGAAGAGGGGGTCAAACTATTCTCCAAAGCACCAGAGGTCAGGACAAGAAACAATGGCTGAAAACTGATCAAAGAGAGAAGCAACCTGGAATTAAGGAGAAACTTGACAGTGAGGACAATTAACCAGTGGAACAGCTTGCCTCCAGAAATTGTGGGCGCTCCATCACTGGAGATTTTAAAGAAGAGGCTAGACAGTTAATGGTATAGGTTTTCCTGCTTCAGCAGGGGGCTGGACTAGAAGACCTCCAAGGTCCCTTCCAGCTCTACTCCTGTTCTATTAATTTGAAAGGATCAGGTACTCTTTCTTCAATGGTGGCAGTGATTTTCTCATGATACTTCTCTTTTATACCAGCAAATAACCCATGGATTAAGGAGTTTGTAGAGCTTTGGTGGTGATTATTTTTGTTGTCAGAGGGGTCTTTTGTCCAGACTCAAGGGACTGTCTTTTGTTGTTTTCTTTTTATTCTTATTTCTCTTTCACTTTGCAAGCACAGTAGAAGAGTAGATAGGTCAGAAAGCAACTTACTGAGCTGATGCTGAATTCATCCTTATCTTCTTTGATTTTCTGACTCATAATGTCATCAATTAACAGTACAGGAACTTTTGACATCAAAATTTTGATATTCCTTTAACATACTATTCCAGCTATATTTTAACTGTAACTATGTCAGTACTAATGTCAATTTCTTGCTTTGATTGGGACATGAGTAATGACTTGGAAAGCTTTTGGTGTATGCAGAAGGTTGGCAAATATGATACTACAATCTATTTACTAGTTTAAATGTTTGAGCCACCTTCCAAGTAACTTTGTTATGGTACATTAATAGTCAGAACATAAACATCCCTAGTCTTGTGTAATTTTTCATGCAAAGCCAAACTTTTAGAATTGTTCTATGTGTTGCATGAATAAGGGAACAGAGCAGCCCTGTTGGCATTCTAAAATTGTATTGCTATAGCTTCTGCTTGGAAGGACAGTAATTTCTCCAATATGACATTTGCTGAACTTGTTGCATGGACTAAAATTATAGTGGCTTATTGAAACCTGAACCTTGACTAATTTATTCACATGTTTTTCCAAAATGGCTTATGCTTTGAGAAAACACTTGATTAGTAACCCTGAGCACAGCAAAAATGTTATGAAGTTAAGATACAGAAAATATGTTGATTCAAGGAGGCAATTTCTTTCAATCATATTTTTATAGCATCAGAATTGCTCTACATGCAGATGAAATTTGCATGTGGTTTTAAAATATATACTTTCCACATAAAATTCTCTTTTTCATTTCAACCAAATTGGAGAAAAGTTAGAGAAGACATCTCCACTGGCACAATGTAAGATTAGCATAGTAGACATTGCTAGATCACTCTGTCCCCTGTAATATGCTGCACTGTCAGGTGCCATATTGTCATTAGATTATTTCGAATGTTTCCCTGGAAAATGATTATTTAATCATTTAATCTATAATATGAGAATGTAACTGAGAAATCTTGTTCTAAGATCACTACAGATCTGACTGAATTAAGTAATATTTGCACTCCAGTATGTCTGTTGAGAATTATAGTTTAATACGTTAGGAATATAAAGCTATAATATAAATGAGAATATGTTGAGAAAGAACAACCTGAATTTCATTTATTACATTTATAATTATTTTCAAAATCTACCACAACACTGCAAAATTTGATCCTAATTTACTACTTTTGATAATTGTATTCAAATATCTTTAGAAAACAATATGATCATCCTTATCTTCTACACATGCTGTTGATGTGCAATGTATCCTGCATGGTGAGCTGTCAGTATGCTTTCCAATGCAACAATTTAGATCAATAGTTTGAGTAGGACCCAATTACAAGAGTTATAATTCAGAAACTGCAGGCCACTTAAATGTTAACTGAATTATGAATTCCTGTGCATTAGAAAAATGTCAGTAATTAAACATGATATAGACAATGCACTGTGAATACCAAACTCCTGAACTTAATCACATATTTGTTCCCTTAATAAATTACTGGGAGTACTACAAATATATCTTTCAACTTTTCTGAAATTAAGCAGAGTTAGTTCACTATCCTTGGATGTGAACATACCATTACTTGCAAGTATATTGGTAAATAACCTTGAAGCAGTTTCTACATCACAAAGACTTTTCAGAATGGTAATAATTTATTTTTATTAGATTTGTTTTATCCCAGATTTATTACTTCATAAGGCAATGAACATATACAATATTCCTTCCTCCTATTTTCCCCACAAGATCATAAAGAGATATAGTCCTTGTTATCATCTTAGTACTTTGATGATAGTGAGAAATCAAAGTGGAATGATATCTTCTTAAGACCCGGAATAATCATTTATAATCATTTATCAGACCAATCTAAGATGTTTCTTCAAAGAACATAAATTCCAACTCATATAAACTATTTTTGAGAATTTTGCTATATCTATCTCTATACTATTGAGCAATAATTTTTCAACCAAGTACTTCAAATGAGCTAGATAACAGAATGCATCCAAATTCCAGGACCCATGACTCCCATGAAATTGATAAAATAAAAAATAAAATAAAATACTTTATGACACAAAAATATTGTAAATTATTTTTTTTACATAACACAGAATGTCATATCAATTTCCTATGGTCAATTGCTGATGTTTGACTGTTCTATACAGTTCAATACGGACTATTTTCAAAGCAGATATACATCTCTGAATATGTTAAAAACTTTCAGTGAAGGCAGAAGCTCTGTCACTGTTGAAGACATTAAGGAATCTGGTAAGAAAATATCTCTGAAACAGTGATCCAATGGATCATGGGTTGCGTAGTATACCACTAAACCTCTCCTGTCTGGCTGGCTGTAGCCTTCAATTAGTGAAAAAGACACATCATGTGATTTTTGAATCAAGTTACACGCATGAATTTAAAGAATATATACAAAATCTGGGACCCATTACTCTGTGGAATTAAAATTTCAAGGATCTTCAGACCAGTTTTATTTGCAAAGTTGAGGCTACTGCAGGGATGCTATAATCAATTATGGTCTTGTGATTGTAATTTCTGATGCCCCCTGCCAGCTTCTTACAAACAAAGTCAATTGGAAAGCTGGCAAGAATTCAGAAGTGACTGTCACTCCACCTGGGTTTTTTTGCCCACTCATGGTCATTCTCTTTCTCTCTTTAGGTAAATATTGACAAAAGATGGCCCAGTGTGTCATACGTTGCCTAGTAGAAGTGTAGTAGTAGAAAATAATGTTGCAATCCATAATAAAATATATTTCACATATGAAAAACTATTAACTATTAACCAAATAAAACCATATATATGAATTTATATATTCATTTATTTTCAAGACATAACAAACTTCGGAGAACATTTTTACTTTCCAGATGCTTTTTTGGTCTTCTGTGCTAGACATTCTGCATACATACTTACAAGGTACCAAAATACTTTCAAGGTACCAAGTTGATTGCTTTTATTAAAATAAACATTGATCAGAACTGTTAATTTCCAAACTTCAATTGTAAATGAAACAAACCATATACCCACTTCGCAGATTTTTCCTCCTATGTCAATGTTTAAATTCCTGGACATGAAGAAAGAGGCAGTGAAATATATTATATTTTATATAAAAAGGCAGGTGGGAAGTAGACCTGGGATTAAAAGGCTATAGCCCACCCAATTACTGCATTCTCCCCCTAAGAAATAAAATTCCAAAGGATAATACTGCATATTTATCCCATCAGGATTATGTTATAAAAAAGGATTTTTGAATTCAGAATGAAAGAAAAGCTGGTAGTTGGCAATAATATACACTCTGAGAAAAATATTTTAAAAAGCAGAAGCGCAATATATTAAACTGATATTTACAATAAAAAAATCTAATTAATTGCAGAATCTATGAAAATAAAACCTTCTCAATGAAAATATACTGTATTTGAAGTACTGCTGGATTGTGCTCAAGTATGAAATGGCTAGATGAACAATAAGTTTATTTTATGATTCAAAAATTTCTGGACCACAATTTATATAGAACACAGTTTCTTTTACTAAAATAAGCTTACCAAAGATAATAAAATACAGAACATCACAAATCCCCCCTCCAATTACAAAAATACTGAAAATAACTGCAGACCAGAATGAAATCAGAAAATAAAGTTAAGAACTTGAAACTCAGCTTGATTCCTGGTGACCATCTGATTTCTTGGTATTTCTATGGAAATATGAAAATGATGTCTCCATCTTTTGGAATTCCTGATTGTCTCTCTTGAGGCGATCCCTCAAGTAACTACAGGTAGTCTTCAACTTTTGAAATTTGGGGCCCAAAATTTCCATTGCTAAGCAATACAGTTGTTAAGTGAGTTTTGGGCCATTGACTTTGCTTCTCAGATGGTCGCAAAAGATGATCACATAACCCCATGACACTGCAACTGTCATAAACGCATGAGGGTTACCAGTGCTTTTTTTGTAATAAAAAAAGGTGCCGGAACTCACGTAGAGCTCGGGCTTCAGTTGAAAGCCCTTTATGGAGTGATGAAGAGGGGAAGAAACTGCTTTAGGGAGCTTCCGAGGAGCAGATCACATGAACAATGTCAGCTGACAGATGCCATTGCCGTGGCTTTTGAGAGGGCGCTTGTTCGGAGCCAGCATGTCTTCTGCCACCTCCTCCTCCTCCTCCTCTGATGACACAGAGGCTTCCTCCGGAGCCAGAGTGACCAAGATGGTGGCGGCGCTACTGCTGCTTTGGGAACCGCACCTGGTCCCTCAAAGAAATTCACTCCAGGAGTCAGTCTTGGTCCCTGGTGGCCAACACGGGGGTGAGGACAGGTGGCAGCAGTGAGGGGAGTCCCAGGAACCAAGGCAGAGAAGAGGGTCTGCTTTCAGGGCTGTGGAAGTGTTTCCGGGTTGACATTCTATGCCCCCAATTTCCCCGCGCAGCTTCCTTTCACCAAGCCAGAGCTGTACTCACACTGGCAGCTTAGAAGGAACCAGTTCTTCCATTCAAAAAACAGGTGCCGGAACGCCGTTCTATGACAAAAAAAGCACTGAGGGTTGCCAAGCTTCCAAATTTTGATCACGGGATTATGGTGATGCTGCAGTGGTTGTGAAAAACAGTCATAGGTCCCCTTTTTCAATGCTGTTGTAACTTTGAATAGTTGCTAAACCAGTTGAAGTCCATGAGTCATAAAAGAGCCGAGGTTGCCCACCCCTGTGCTAAACAAATGGTTATAAGTCAAGGACTACCTGCTGTTCTTATTCTATATAGGATTTTATAGGTACCAAGCAGCATTTTCAATCATGCCCAGAGGCAAATTAACAACCATTGAAGATTGTGAAACCCACATCATTACAGCCTCATGTAGAGTACATTGCTCTAATCATGCCACAAGGTTACCAGGGCATGTGTGATTCTGAAGGTCCTCCCAGTCAAGAAAATACCAAATGAAACTGTGCAAAGGCCTTTATGGCCACAGCTGTCATTTACTCATCAAGTAGGAACTGTGAATCCAGGAACAACCCCTGATTGCATACTCCTCTCGAATGGGGAAGTGCAACCCCATCAAAGGTCAGAGACAGAATGTCCCTAGAACTGGACAGCCACATAATAATAATAATAATAATAATAATAATAATAATAATAATAATAATAATAATAATAAAAATAATAAAAATACACTGACAATCCAAATTGCCGACTTTGCAACAACAAATTTGAAACTGTTTCACATATGTGAGTGCAGCAAAATCGTGCAAAATGATTACAAAGCTAGACATGACCGAGTTGCTAAATTAATCCACTGGGCATTGTGTAAAAAATACAATTTGCCTGTGTCCGAAAAGTCTTGGGAACATAGGGTGGAAAAAGTTGTCGAGAATGAGAGGGTGAAAATCTTGTGGGACTTCCAAATACAGACAGATTGCCATTTGGAACACAACATGCCAGATATCGCAGTCATAGAGAACCAAAGCATACAGTTGATTGATATTGCTGTACCAGGAGATGGCAGAGTCGAAGAAAAAGAACTGGAAAAAATTACGAAATACCGCGACCTGGCCATTGAAACTGCAATTATGGATGAAACATGTAACATTGATACCCATTGTCATTGGGGCACTGGGAGCTATGTCCAAAAACTTTCCAAAATACATCAAGAAATTGCAGCTTCCTGCAATAACTCCAGGAAAGCTACAAAAAACTGTGCTACTTGGAACATCTTACATTTTAAGGAGGTACCTGGTTGATACCTAGGAAGCTGGCAGCAACCCGTGTCAACCATTAGTGCCAGTCAATTTGAGTGTTCAGTTGACTGAGTTTCATGTTTTATGAATAATAATAATAATAATAATAATAATAATAATAATAATAATAATAATAATAATAAAGATGATGATGATGATGATGATGATGAAGAAGAAGAAGAAGAAGGAAGAAGAAGAAGAAGAAGAAGAAGAAGAAGAAGAAGAAGAAGAAGAAGAAGAAGAAGAAGAAGAAGAAGAAGAAGAAGAAGAAGAAGAAGTTGGAAGGTACCTTGGAGGTCATCTAGTCCAACCTCCTGCTCAGGCAGGAAACACTATACCATTTCAGACAAATGGCTGTCCAGTCTCTTTTTAAAAACTTCCAGTGTTGGAGCATTCACAGCTTCCACTGATTAATTGTTCTAACTGTCAGAAAATTTCTCCTTAGTTCTAGGTTACTTCTCTTGTTGGTTAGTTTCCATCCATTGCTTCTTGTCCTGCCCTCAGGTGCTTTGGAGAATAGCTTGATTTCCTCTTCTTTGTGGCATCCCCTGAGATATTGGAACACTGCTATCATGTCACCCCTCGTCCTTTTCTTCATTAGACTAGACATACACAATTCCAGCAACCGTTCCTTATATGTTTTAGCCTCCAGTCCCCTGATCATCTTTATTGCTCTTCTCTGTACTCTTTCTAGAGTCTCAACATCTTTTTTTACATTGTGGTGACCAAAACTGGATGCAAGTGTGGCCTTACCATTGTAAAGTGGTATTAACACTTCACTTGATCTTGATTATGTCTGTCTGTTTATGCAGCCTAGCATTGTGTTGGCTTTTTTGGCAACTGCAGCACTCTGCTGGCTCCAGTGGCGTAGCGTGGGGGGTGCAGGGGGGGCCGGCCGCACCGGGCGCAACATCTGGGGGGGCGCCCAAAGCCGGAGTTTTCTGCAACTCAGACAGCGAGCAAGCTTCGGCTGGGGGGGGGAAGGAGTGGGGGGGGGCGTGGGGGCTGCCGTAAACTCTGACCGCCGCGCTTGCAGAGCAGAAGAGCGCTTTCTCTTCTTTCCCCCCCCCGCCCTGGCTCGCCCCGTCCGGAAGCCCCTTTTGTCTTTTGATTATCTAATTAAAGACGGACGACAACCAAACCAACAAAACCACTCTCTCTCTCTCAACCCCCCCCTCAGCAAAGGGTTTCCATTATGGAGGAGGAGGAGGAGGAGGAAGGGGTGAGGAGGAAGGGCGGGCGCAGGTCCTTTCATATTTTGCAGCAGTGAATTCTTCCCTCTCGGAGAGTCTCTAATTTTGGCTGGCGGGCTCTTCGGCTTTGAAAACAGCCAGGCAGCCACAGAAAGCAGAGATAATAGTGGCTTTTAGGTCAAAGAGGAGCGAAGAGCGCGCCTCGAGATGGCGCGGCGAAAACGTGCTGTGCTCGGTCTCCCGAAGAGGACCCCCACGGAGTTCAATCGGAGCTTCTTTCTCATAAGAAGAGGCGTAGGATACCAGCGTCGAAAAGTGAAACAGGAATTAGTCGTTTGAGAATAAACCTTTGTTAAGGGAAGGGGTGAATTTTTGTTTAATTATTATTATTATTATTATTCCTGCAGAGACCCCACGCGCACTTCACCACCCGGGGAATTTATATTCCAGTTGGAAAAAATGGGGTGGGTGGGTTTGTAAACATCCCCGTAACACGTTCAGACGTGGTTAAGTGAATCCTGATTTATTAAGTAACCCAGATGCCAGGGCTCAGGAAACAAATCCCATTAAGCTCGCCGGAGGGGGACGATTCTGCTTCACCGAGGGTCGGAGGAGCGAGCGAGTGGGCGGAGCATAGAAAGCAACGGCAGAAAATAGGTCAGGCGCCACAGCAAGTATGAACTCCTGGGGTTCAGCCTAAGCAGGCAAAGCTGCAGGGTGGGTTGGTTGGCTTTTCCGGCTTTGGAATAACCTTGGGAAGCTGAGGCATTGTAAGTTGGAAGTCATTGTTTGTTGCCTAACATGTTGGGTCACCCCACACCACATGCTAAGCCATAAACCGTGGTTGGTATACAGGGTTTAGGACAAGATGGAGAAAACTAGCCAATTGTGGGATCATAAATCTTGATGAAGCCCATCATCGCTCCATGTGATGTATGCACTCAATCTACAAACGTAGTCCAAGCCTATTCACATCTGTTGTAAGGTCATTCTCTCGTGGGGTTTATCTTGACATCCACTAAGAGTGGAACAAACATGCCCCATTAACCATTTTCAACGCCATGTCCTCTCTTTGTCTCATCCTAAATCACAGCTGAGGCACCTTAAAGTTGCCTTGTTTCAGTTTTAAACTAGCATTTTCCCTCTTCTCCAGAGACCCTTTTTTGCCTTGAACCTAACTCAAGGGTAGGCAACCTTGGCTCTTTTATGACTCATGGACTTCAACTCCCAGAATTCCTGAGCTAGTGGAAGAGACTCGAGTGCTAAAATCCACGGGTTAGGGGGCGCAAATTACTTGCCTTGCCCCGGGTGCTGACAACCCACGCTACGCCACTGGCTGGCTCATATTTAAGTGATTGTCCATTAGGACTCCAAGATCCCTCTCACCGTGGCTACTATTGAGCAAGGTACCACCTATACTATAACTGCATTTGGTTTTTCTTGCCTAAATGTAGAACCTTACTTTTCACCCTTGAATTTCATTTTGTTAGCTAGTGCCCAATGTTAGGATTGTTGTTTTCTCCTTGATTGGTTACTGCTTGTTTATCTTAATACAAAGGAGAATTCTATGGAGTTCTGAATTTAAGTAATACACAATGTCCATCAAATTTGCCTTACTTTCTATCATATCAGTGTTGACCTAAACAAAACTCAACAAATTGTCCTATTTTATTTGACGGTTGATCTGGGTATAAGCAGGATCTACTGTCAACTCTACAATGAACCTGGCTGCAGCCAATTTGCTCATTCTAGGTTGCCCCAAGAATGGATCTCCATCACTTACCAAATAAGTGTAATTAGCCTCAAATAAATGTATCTGTATTCATATCAAATCCAGTTACATGATGCATCTCCATTCTTCATCGCTATCCAAATCCTGAAATTTAACTTTATCTACCACCTGAAAATGTTATTTCAATGAATGAAATTTAATATATTTTTCTTTTAAATGTTCATCTCTTTTCATAAAAAAAAACCTCACCTAGGTAATACCCAGCATTTTAAAACTATCTTCATTCATATTCACAATTTCACTTTAAACTTGTCTTCTAATTGAATTAAGTAGCCTCCAAACAAGTTGGAGTTTTTCCACTGTGAAATCAAAATCCAAATTAAAATCTGTGGTTGATACATGAAAGCTGTGTAAAACAATTTGGAATCAAGAATGGAGTATCTTGTGCCCTAACCCATATTTGATGCAGAGGCATCCATTTGCATTCTGTAAACTTTAGAGGGATTTTAGATTTGATCTTCTTATAATATACTTGTTATACATACATATAACAAAAGTCTAGGAGGGAGAATTTCCATTTCTTTTGAACTGATCATTGAAAGAATATCTTCTCTGTCAGTTCCTGTATCCTGAAATGAAATTTTCCAGAGGTTTATAGAAAGTTAGTAACACTGGATTGCCATCTAGTGTTCATAGAGAGGATATAGAAAGAGATAGAAATATGTTTTTCATCGGTGACTTTTCTGTTCCAAGAAAAGGAAACGCCAACAGCATGCATCTGAATATTAATATTTAAGAACAAAGAACAGGAAAAATTTAGCAGATTAAATAAGGAATATAAGTAGTCTTTGTTGTTGGTGAGCTGTAATTGGAAGAGAAACTCTATAAAATTAAATGTCTGACAACATGGATATATGTCCACAAACGCATTTAGAAAATTACAGATATGTAGGATATTTTTTTAAAAAAGAATCAGGTTGTGGATTCTAGAAAGAGCACTTATAGTTTATTTAAGAAGAGTACAACATAGACAGTTGAGAAGAATTTCTCCATGACTGTACCAAGTTTAAACTAAACAGTTGTATAAACGTGTTTCGCTTCTTTAAAAAAAGACACAGTGATTTCTAGTTGAAGATAGATAAAGTCTTGCATCTAATCATATAATTTTTAAAATGTTAGCCTTTGTATTTCAGAAGTATTCAGTCTGTAAAGCGTACAATATATCAACAAGTCATACTTTGTTTGCATTTTGCAATGGAAAAACAGTACCAGCATATTCCAACTTACATCTTCTACTTATGGGGAAATAATGCATTTCTGAACATTTGATTTTATTACTGATTTTATACCTTGAGTGCACTTTAAAACAACAACAACAATCTTGTGGTATGGTAACAGACTTTGTTATGGGTACAGATTGGACTATAGATAATCAGTCAATTAGAAATTCTCTATGATCTTTATAGAGATTTTATTTTGATATGACAGTCTCCCGAAACTTGCATACTTGGGAGAGAAAGGTATTGAAAAGGCAGCAAATAATGATACTTGAATGACAATGTAACTATGAAAATGCCATCAAGGACTTACTAGCATCAGATAACTGACGCAAGTTCATCTTGAAGGGATTTGTGTTACTACATCATCACACATTGATGGTTGTTGTTAGCATCCCAAGAGTTTGCTACAGATGCTGCTATGTGCTGGGAGTGTAGTTCCTATCTAAAAAATGGGCTAACGATGAATACTGCAAACTACAGCGATAAAGTGGAATGCTGCCCTGAAGTTTGAAAAAAAATCTCTCTCTGGAATGATGCTATTTGGATTCACTCATTTAAAAATGGGGGGGAGGAACAGTATGGCTTCAGCACAAGAAATACAGCGTATTTTTAGAATATTTAGAATTTTTTTGTAAACAATTGCCATTGTGACTGTAATATATATTATATCACTATCCACCACTCTAAAAATGTACAGAGCTCTGTGGAAACTCTAGATCAGAGTTCCCCAACCTTTCTGGCGTGGCGGCCTGGAAGGAAAGGGAGAAGCAGGGAAATGTCTGCGCACATGGCCTGCATGCACATGCGCAAATGGGCATAATAGTGCCAGCGCACACACACATTCATAAGTGGGCTGCATGAACCCATGGAGCATGCACTGATGCCCACACACATGTGCAAACAGGCCACTGGCACCCATGTGACACTGGCGATGGTTCTAGCGTCCCCATGCATGTGGAAATGGGGCCACTAGTGCCCACGTGGTGGTGCTACCGTGAGGGGTGGGGCTCGCCAGCTATTCCTGGGGCCCGGTGCCCAACAGGCCACAGCCCAGTACCGGGCCATGGACCATAGGTTGGGGACCCCTGCTCTAGATCATGAATTTTGGCGTTCCAGATGTTCTGAATTATATCTCCCAGCTTACTTCAATATCATCCAAAATCATCTGTGTCCGAAATTACTGTCAAATTCATAGCTGAAATAAGGTTTGAATAATGACCTGATCACACTCCTATATTGGGGGGGTGGAAGGTTACTTAAAGTTACTCAGAAGAAACCATGCTTAATTAAGAAGTTTCACTTGAATCTTTTATATCTTGAAAGACCATATAAAGAATCATGGGATTACCCATCACATATATTGCCCCCTTTAAAGATTGTGAAGGAGTCACTCTACATGTATGTGCAGTACATGTACAATGTACACAGAACAGATTTAGATTTAGATTTTAGATTTTATTAGATTTATATACCGCCCTTTCCCGAAGGACTCAGGGCGGTTTACAGGGCATTTTAAAATCACATCAATATAAAATACAAAGTTAAAAGAGAATTAAAAGATTAAATTATCCCTGAAAATAAAACCCCAGTTAAAATTCTCAGCCTGGGTCAGAGAGCTCAAAGAGCCAAGTCTTCAGGTCCTGGCGGAACAACTTCATGCCAGGAGGAAATCTGACTGGAAAAGAATCTTTCCTTTCATGTTCACATGCCCAAATGCATATAGAAGTCCCTTCCTACAAGGGTGGAATTATGAAAATGTTTGGTCCTTGACCAGTTCTTATGAGTTGATTCAAGTATATTCCACAGATAATGAGAAAAGGATTTCAGCATCAAGTATTAAGCCATATTTGCTTATACATGTTTTTCATTTTTCAGCTCTTATTTATGTGATAGCATTTTCTATTATTTAGTAGCAGTCATATAGTTAGTGAAAATAATAATTTACTATTTTTATGTCTCTTAAATTACTCAGGGGATGTAATGTTTAATGGTCTTTGGGATTATAGTGATAATAAGTGTAAATTACTTTGGATAAAGAATAATTTTCCACTTACAAACTTTATGCATCCCTTCCTCTTCCCCCTCCCATCCAAGCCATTAGTCCCAAATGAATGCTGTGCCAACTCCTTGTAATTAAAAGGGGGAAAAAATCAGCTGCAGTTGAGTAACTTGTTCTTGAACAAAATAGGGCATTAAGGAACATTTAGCTACTATACTTAGTAGAAAACATCTTGTGCTTCTCCGTAGAATAGTTACCATTTTTTGTATGAGATTCTTCTCCATAGATCATTTAATGAAAATGTTTGCCAGGTATCCTTTATGAATAATAAACAGGCCTAGGATAAGGATAAGATGAGGTGTTCTGTCAATGGTTTATTGTATAAATACATGCCAAATTTATATCTTGCCATTCCTGCAAAGATACCAGGAGAGTCATTTTACTCTCAAAATTGATGAGTCAGATTAGATTAAATAGCTAGCTAAATCATCTAATAAAATACATGGATGGTTGTAATTGCTGGACTTAGTCTCTTATTTCCTCTTAACGCGTCGAGAAGCTAAACACCTGAGACCTTTTCTCTGCATATCCATGCACATGCATGTAAAGGAAACATAATTCAATCATGAAATTCAGTTTTTTCTTTCCTAGGGTCAAGTTTATCCTTTGACATGTCCAGATATAAGTAATTTCAAATAGTAAGACTATTTCTGGAGAGGCATGGACTGCCAGGGTATTTAGCGTCCTTCAAATTATACTAAAGTCCCATTATCTATCACTGTTGGGCATTCCGAATAAAGGCTGATAGAAGTTAACATTCAAAAGCATCGGGAGAGGCACAGATTTTCCCTCCACGAAGTAGACAGTGTTGAGCTAGATAGCTGAAACACAATATAAAATTATTCTGTTTGAGGGGTCCTTGGTGCTCTCTGAGCTTGCTTGTTTTCTTGCAGACTTTTCATTTTAACTAGGTAACATCATCAGTGTTAGTAAGGAATGCTGTTTGCGGTCAGTTTATATTCTGGTGTCCTGCCAGTCTGTGTGGGTCTTTGCTTCGGCTCTTTACTAATGGCAGTTTCTTGATTGGGGTATTGCTTACTTGATTGCATTCTGTATTTGTAAAAGCAAAGGCCCCATAATATTGCACAGGCTGCCACAGGATGCATCAGAGTATTTATTTTAAATTACTGACAATATATATCATCTTACCCTAATGGGAACAGCTTTCCCCCTCATTTAGGCAGAGGGGACATGCTACAAACCTGCTTGGCCTTCCGAAAGGGCCCGAAAACCTGGCTCTGCCATCTGGCTTTGGGCCTCGATGGGAACATCCCACGCTGCAGGCAGTAGCAAGAAAATCCCACCTCCACCCCATTTTGTGTATTGGTCTCTATCTTACCCAATTTTTGTTAACTTTTAATGTTCGGTGTTTTAACAATTTAACCTTTTAATGTTTTATATTTCTGCTTTTATGAAATTTTAAACCTCCCCCCCCTCCCCGAGTTGTTGGTTACTGATATGAGCAAGCATATAAATTTAATAAATATTGTTAAATAATTATATTTCTCAATATAATTTCAACCAGAATCACAATCTTTCTTACAGTTTTGAAATAGTAACAACTTAAAGATGTGGTAGAGTTAACTATTAAGTACATAAAAGACATGTTGCTTTCAGCAATGTGTAGGAGTAGTAGTGAACTGTTACAACATTACTGTTGAAATTTGTGAAATAATAGAGGATGAGATAATCATAATTCTTCCCCCTACAGTATTAGAAGAAGGGAAAAAAACAACAGTTGTAAGCACCTAACTGTAGAAAGATGGTGAGAAAAATATTTTAAGTTTAAAACAATGTAGCAATGAGCAAAACAATTGTCTTATTACTTATTTATCCAATTCCATTTTATGTTCACATCCAGACACAATATATTCTTCATTTATCCAAGAAAAAACAGTTGTTTGTTTGTGGTGTGAACATGGGGGAGGGAGGCATCACTGTACATCATTTGATAAGAAGAACCAAGTAGAATTAAAAAATAAAAATAAAAAGATGAGCAAAAGATGAAATGGTTTGTAGATATTACTGCTGAAAAATATGGGTGGTTTTGTTTGTCTGATGGCCTAGTTATCTCTTGCTTTGGTCTCCTTTTCATGTATTTTTCCCTATTTTATAGAACCAGTTTGGTCTAAAGGTTAAAACACAAGGCTAGAGAGCAGAAAACTGTGAGTTCAAGTCCTATCTTAGCCATGAAAGCCCAACCCAGCTCACAGAGTTGTTCTTATGAGGAAAACTGCTTTGATTTGATTTGATTTGATTTGATTAAATTTATATGCCACTCTTCTCCCTGAGGACTCAGGGCGGCTCACAACAATAAAAATTAAAAAAACATAGAGTAAAAAATTTAAAAGAGAATTAAACAATAAATGCAAAATTACGAAACAATTTAACCCAGTAAAAAGCCTAATTAAAAACCGTAGTCAGTCCAGGCCCGCTTGTTGGAATAACCAGGTCTTCAGGTCACGGCGGAACTACCGAAGGTCAGGGGCCGTCCGCAGTTATTTGTAAAAATAATAAAAGCAGAAAACAAAATAAATAAATTTCCCTTCCTGCCCCACCTTCCTCTCATCCTATCTCCATTCTGGATTTGATTTGGGGGTTGTGTGTTGCTTGACTTCTTTTTTAGCTATTTTTGAAAGGGGAGGGGAATTTTGCAGAGGAGAATTTATATGTATTCTCTAATTCTGTTCCTGAGAATGGTTTGAGTATGACAGAAAATTCTTTCTGTGTGTAGATGACGATCAATTCATTTTGTAGTATACGTCTAACTGGTTTATAGGCAGCAGGATTTAGGGGATTATATTTAAGATAATTAAAATTGGCCAAATGGTGGTTGGATAATTGCAATAAAAGCCCCACCATTTTTTTATTGTGCAGATCCCAGTATGGATTATGAAAAGAGGTGGGACTTGCATTTTAATGCTCTAGCAGTCAAGCTGGATATTGCTCTATGCTCAATTCAGGCTTGTTTCCTTCAGTAAAATATGGCATGTACAAGAAAGTTGATCTATCTTATTACAGGGGGGGAAAGCCAGTCTTCTGCCTCCTTGTACAACCCTATATCATGAAGGATATATTTTGCTTTATTTTTATCCCCCAGGGTTATAGCATCTCTCTTGCTCTTTGCTTTTAATAGAAATTGCCTCTGATTAATTTGGCTATTAGAAACTCCCTACTAGCTGGAATTTTATGCAAATCTGAAAGCAGCTATCCATTGTAGTTTGTAGTTCTCTAAATTTTGCAGTGCCGTTTTTAGCTGAAACCTCACATAAGGTTCATTAGGAAAGCACGTTTATATGAAAATTTAGAAATGCATCTTTTGAGAGGAAATGCCCTTTTAAAATACTATTTAAAAGTAAATGTTAATATATTCATTCAAAAATGCAGTAGAGGCATAAGGCATAAGATGAATAGGAAATTATTTTATAGATAGATAGATAGATAGATAGATAGATAGATAGATAGATAGATATAGATATAGATATAGATATAGATATGTTGTTGTTGTTGTTAGCTGCTAAGTCGTGTCCGACCCATTGCGACCCTATGGACAACATTCCTCCAGGCCTTCCTGTCCTCTACCATCTTCTGGAGTCCATTTAAGCTCACGCCTACTGCTTCAGTGACTCCATCCAGCCACCTCATTCTCTGTCGTCCCCTTCTTCTATTGCCCTCGATCTTTCCCAGCATTAGGCTCTTCTCCAGTGAGTCCTTTCTTCTCATTAGGTGGCCAAAGTATTTGAGTTTTAGCTTCAGGATCTGGCCTTCTAAGGAGCAGTCAGGATTGATCTCCTCTAGGACTGACCGGTTTCAAGTTTCAAGTTTTATTTAATTTGTATACCGCCCTTCTCCTTGGTAGGGACTCAGGGCGGTTCACAGGGCATATATAAAAAAGACAATACAAAAATTAGAAAAGATTAAACCCATGCCCAGTTAAAAACAGTAATACAAATCTAAAACGACAAATTAAAACCCATAATCCCCCGTCAGGCCAGACCAGCTATTTCAAATAGGTGGGTCTTCAGGCCACGACGGAAAGTTCGGAGGTCTGATGCCGTCCGGAGCTCCACCGGCAGTTGGTTCCATAATGCCGGAGCGCCCACAGAGAAGGCCCTCCCCCTGGGGGCCACCAGTCGGCATTCCTTGACTGGCGGCACCCTGAGGAGGTTTGATCGCCTTGCAGTCCAAGGGACTCGCAGGAGTCTTCTCCAGCACCATAGTTCAAAGGCCTCAAATCTTTGGCGCTCAGCCATTCTTATGGTCCAACTTTCACTGCCATACATTGCAACTGGGAAGACCATAGCCTTGACTATGCGCACTTTTGTTGACAGGGTGATGTCTCTGCTTTTTAGTGTGCTGTCTAGATTTGCCATGGCTTTCCTCCCCAGGAGCAAGCGTCTTTTAATTTCTTGGCTACAGTCCCCATCTGCAGTGATCTTGGAGCCCAGGAAAATAAAATCTGTCACTACCTCCATTTCTTCCCCATCTATTTGCCAGGAATTGAGAGGGCCAGATGCCATGATCTTGGTTTTCTTAATGTTAAGTTTCAACCCAGGTTTTGCACTCTCCTTCTTCACCCACAACAAGAGGCTCTTTAGTTCTTCTTCACTTTCTGCCATTAGAGTGGTATCATCTGCATATCTTAGGTTGTTGATATTTCTTCCGGCAATCTTAATTCCAACTTTTGATTCATCTAGCCCTGCCTTTCTCATGATGTGCTCTGCATATAAGTTAAATAGGCAGGGCAACAGTATACAGCCTTGCCGGACTCCTTTCCCAATTTTGAACCAATCAGTGGTTCCATGTCCAGTTCTCACTGTTGCTTCTTGGCCCACATATAGGTTTCTCAAGAGACAAATAAGATGGTCTGGTACTCCCATCTCTTTAAGAACTTGCCACAGTTTGTTATGATCCACACAATCAAAGGCTTTAGCATAGTCAATGAAGCAGAAGTAGATGTTTTTCTGGAACTCCCTAGCTTTCTCCATGATCCAGCGTATGTTGGCAATTTGATCTCTAGTTCCTTTGCCTCTTCGAAATCCTGCCTGTACTTCTGGTAGTTCTCGATCCACATACTGCTGAAGTCTAGCTTGTAGGATTTTAAGCATGACTTTACTAGCATGAGAAATGAGTGCAATGGTGCGATAGTTTGAACATTCTTTGGCACTGCCTTTCTTTGGAATTGGGATGTAAACTGATCTTTTCCAATCCTGTGGCCACTGTTGAGTTTTCCAGATTTGCTGGCAAATTGAGTGTAGCACTTTTACTGCATTGTCTTTTAAGATTTTGA